>NC_080679.1:26476354-26776354 GCF_030445035.2 Dasypus novemcinctus | reverse complement strand
AGTCCACAGTATAGATCAAAATAAAGCAGGATGAGGGAAGTAGAGATTGGTGGGAGCAGGGGTGTTACTCATATTTGGGCAGAGACCTAAAGAGATGAAGGAACAAAGAAAAGATGTCTGGGAGGAGCATTTCAGCAGAGAAACTAGCCAGAGCAAAGATCCCACGGTAGGAAAACACCTGACTTGGCCAGGAAACAACAAATAAGCAAGTTGGTTGGACCATGAGGAGAATGGTAGGAAATGAGGCACAGGAGAAATCAGGAAGAAGGATCACACAGGGCTTTGAGAGGCTGTTGGCTTTAACTCTGGCTGAAATGAGAGCCACTGGAGAGTTTTAGGCTGATGAATGACATGATCTGATACATGTCAGACTTTGAGCTGCTGTGTTGAGAACAGACTATGTAAGGGAAAGGGTTGAAGCAGCAATATAAAAGTCTACCTCAGCCATTGAGGAGAGAGATAATGGCAGTTTGCACCAGGATGGTGATGGTGGAGGCTGAATTGTGAATGTGTTTTGAAGGTGGAGCCAACTGATGTAATTGCTGATGGATTGGGTGTGAAGAATAAGAGAAAATGAGATGTTAAGGGATGACATGTAGAATTAGAATTTTAGCTTGAAGAGCTGGAAAGAGAGACTCATTCCCTACTCTGTACTCCCACATACATTTATTAATACCAATATAGTAAAACTCTAATGACCATTGTACATGGGTCCATCTCTCCCATGAGATGCACTGTCTCTTAACTTCTGGGTCTTAACATGCTAAGATGCTAGAAGTTATGAACTCTTGCCAATGAGGGGAAATACACAAACACATGTTCAAACAAACATATGCGTTCAATTTCAAAAGATCCATTTTTCTCTTGAAGTTCGTCCATGGGGCCCTGAGTGGTTCATGGATCCAAGGTTAAAAATAAACCCAAGCACTAGATTTATTTATTCTTTTTGTAAATTATTATTGAGCACCTAGGACTCTGAAGACATTGAGGCTACAGTGGTGACCAAAAGTAACTAGAATCTTTTCCCATGGAGATCACAGTCTGATGTGGGAAACAGATAAAATGCCAGGAAACAAATATACAAATTAATTATAACTTGTGTAAGGAGCTATGAAGGAAAATAAAGCAGGATAACATAATCAACTCTAACAAAATATTGTGTTTAGGGCCTAATCAGGAAACAGAAGGCACTCAATGTCTTATAACCAGAGGAGATTTAATAAAAGGATTTTGTTTTACACATGATGGGAGGAAGAGAGGGAAGGAGACCAGTCAAAGAATAGAAACATAGGAAACCCACTGCCATCCTCCTACCCCCTCACATCCCTCACTCCCCATTGCGATCCAATTGGAGGGACAATAAGAGAAAGGCGGTGCTACCAGATCCCAGAACTTGCACTCTGTGCTCAGTGGGAGTCAAGACTAAGTAACGGTCTGTCTACTGGAAATGCCACTTGAGGCCGAGCAAAGGAGAGAAAAATACCCTGGTTAAGTAGAGGAAATTGCATCTGAGAAGTTCTGCTTCTTTGGGCTTATCAGGGCCTCACCTTAATCTAATCTGGTCATTCACAACTGGCACATTTTTAGACAATCAGAGTAAGAGATAGCCATATGGTTGTTCTTCTACAACCATGTCAGGCAGCATATTGCAATGAAAGCAAGCCTCAGACCAAACACCCAGATGCCCAAACACATTTATTAGTAAGCATGTGGAAAGATGGTCATATACCTTGCTTTGTCCTTTGGGGTATCCCAACAAGTACTTTGCCTGGAAGGTGAACCCCAAGTGGAGGCAACAATATCCTGGTAGCAAGATATGCTGTTATGGTCCTTCTCTAAGTGAAAGAACACAAGACCAAAGGGAGTTCTAGATTAAGGTGACCACTCAGAAGGTGCTGGGTTGCTGAACCTGCCAGGTTCTTATACTTTATTTATGCAAAGAGGAAGTAAAACTATCCAACCAATCACCTGTCTTTAACACTACTCATTTCACCAAGGAGAAATTATTTGTAGCATCACTTACATTAATTAACATACTTTCTAATACAGATTTAGAAATTTATATTGAAAGCACTTGCTAAGGTCATTTGCGGAGTGTGGATTCTTTACTAGGGTCAATTAAATAAATATTAAATTAAATATTACCTAGCTTCCCTGGGATGTGCATGGAAGCTAACCTGCACACACAGATAAAATGTACATTAGACCATTTATACAGAAGTATCATAAAATTAATTATAGATAGTGTAACCGGTGGGGATGAAATGTGCTCAGTGTGGCTAAAGCTTTGCTAGCAAAGAATAGGTGATGAGGCTCCGGAAGTGAGCAGGGGCTCACAGACCATCTTAGAGAGTGTGCGTTCAATTCAATTCAAACTGCATTGGAGGGCTTTACACAGGGAGGTAACATAATATGATTTGGTTTCTGAAGGCTTATCTAGGCTGCCCTGTGAAAAATTGATTATAGAGAGGGAAAAGTGGGGCCACATCATTCCAGGATTCCAGGAGCTCAGAAGAGAGGTGAGGGCATCTATGCAGCATGACAACAGAGGATCTAGAGAGAAATGGAGAGAGTGGAGCTGAAAACAGAAACACAGGAATTGCTGATAGGATGAGGGCCTGGAATGGTGGTGGAATCAAGGATGATTCTCCAATTTTTAGCTGTGTTCCTGGTTATGGAGTGGTAAATTTTACTAAAATGGAGGAAATTAAGAGAGCAAAGGGGCTGGAGGTAGAGTAAAAAAGAAAAGCAGGAGAAGAGTTCCATTCTGCACATTTTAATTTTGTGAGATCCTTCAGAGCAAAGAACACAAATGTAACTTATTTAACAAGCATAGCCTTGTTGAGGGCTTAGTATAGGCCTGAGGGACTGAATATATGTATGTGTGTAAGTATGTATGTATATATGTATGATAGCACTTTAATTCCAGGCCATCGAAGGTAAGATAAACCAATAACACAATACATTTCAGGCAGAAAGAAAGGTTCTTTAAGACTTGAGGACTTTGACTTGAGTTGGCAGGGTGATACGAATAAGGAATTAAAAAGCTAACAAGCTCAAGTGAATGAAGTTAGAAGTCTGGATAAAAGGATGCACCCCATGACCTTCCATGTCCCTGAGTGGGTAAATGGCCTTCCATTCCACTCGAGGGTCCATTAATGCACCTTGTCTTTGCAACTTAAACCGATGACATTGCTATAAATGTTGCTATCCCTGTGGGTGGATGTGGTTGTGATCTCCTCATCTGTAAAATAAGTGGGTTACACTGGATGATCTCCAAACCTTGAAGGGCCCCTTTCAGATCCATCTCATCTTCTATAATTATTCAGAAGTGCCTTTCAGAGGACCAACCACACAAAAGTACCAATGTGGGGACCTCTCTGGTGGGCTTCATGGAGTGAACTTAATATCACCAGACCTCTTCATAAATGAGATAGAATTTGGGGTGGGGGGAAGGAATGAAAAGATCTATATCTATGAATCATTTATTCAGAGGAAGGAAAACTCTTCTTTCTGCTATCTTCAGGAAAATATTATTCCCTTTTTTCTTTATTTATTTAGATCACATTAAGTAAACAGAGAACAGTACCCTGTGGTTTACTTAATTTCGGAAGCACAGTTTAAGAGGCTTCAAGAAAGAAAGACCTACCAGAAACCTCAAAGAAGTTAAAATAAAGAAATTTCCCATACTGTATTTCATAACTTACAGCAGATTTTCCAGGACTGTTCACATAGTAAGTTACGTAGACTACCTTTTGCCTAGGAAGGGAAATAGATACAGTCCATTAACAGAAAGAAAACTTTGCTGTGAGCAGATTATGCATATTCATGAAGTCCAGAACATTTCACAAATGATGACATTATTCATGATTAAATCATGAATCTACCCATGTTTATAATTGAGTTGAATTTGACCCTGAGCCTTCTAGGAGCCAATGCAAAACAAAACACAGAGTCTGTTACAAAATATTCATTAAGAAAAAAAAGAAAGCATACTATTTTGGAGGGATAACAATCAAATATTTCTTTTAAATCTTTTAGATATGGGAAACAGTGTAACTTTATATGGCTGTGATTGTCACAGAAAGTCAAGGACATAATGTTAAAACACAATTCATTGAAGGGCTAGGGCAAAACAGACATTGGATGGAACAGCTGGCTCCAAGGATAAAGGTAAAATATCTAGAATTCATTAGACATACAGAGGCCATGAGCCACCATGTGGCTAGTCCAATTTGAGATGGGCTAAGTAAAATACACCCAATTCAAAAGCCTTAGCACAAAAAAAAGGAAAATATCTCATTAATAATTCTAAAACTGATTACATGCTGAAATGATAGTATTTTTAATATATTAGGTTAAATAAAATATACTACTAAAATCAATTTCACCTGATTAATTTGCTTTTTTTGAGGTGGTTACTAGAGATTTAAAATTACATATGTGGCTTGTATTTGTGGTTCATGTTATATTACCATTGGATAGTGCTGCTTTAGAGGAACGACCTTGCCACTTCATCCTGGACATGTTACTTTCTCTCCCTGCCCATCATTTTTCACATCCGTAAACTGAGGAATCCTACTACCCATTTCCATTGAGGTATAGGTATCAGGGTTAGTGGGCTGGCTTGCAGAAAATACCTAACCTGGTGCCTGCCACGCTACAGGGCCCAGCAGTCTTCCTTCTCTACTGCTCAGCCCAGAAGTCTATTTTGGGACCTGAGAGTGGGGGAATGACAAGATTCTGCTTTCTTCTTAGACAGTCCTGCTAAAGGATCTGCTTGAGACCCTCTCTTCCCAGGGGTCTGTAGCTCTTTTCTCTGCTTTGAGGAAGTGCAGTACCCTGTAATTGCAGTGTCTCAAACAGATAACTCTGGCCCCTGAGGAAAAGTCAGCATGATGGCAGGGGGGCCCTGTTTATAGAAGACAGGGGTCTAACACTGCTCAGGGGCTTTGTTTAAAATTCTTTTTGTAATCACACAGCTCTCTGTTTGGGTTTGCTCCTCTCATTAAATAAATATCTGGAGAGTCTTCGTGGATCATCCCAGATATGTGTGACCAGCATGTTTAGGATAATTAACCACACTCTTGACAAAATGCAATGGATTCCCAAGTAGGCTATTATGAGGCATTTAAGGATGGTTAGAGGGTTCTGTGAGGAATGGTTCAGAGTTCTTCCCATCCAGGCCAAGAGAAAAGCACCCTTTTATAGTTATGTACAAGATCCCTGCTCACCAGCATCTTGCATAAATTTCTTATGAACAGTGAGAAGGCACAGGGAGAGTGAGCAGGATGTTACGACACAAAAGGATGACATGCAGGGAGCAAGAATATCTTATTAACTTGAAGTTCCCTTGAGAGTCAGCTTCATGGTCTCAGGGAAGGTGTGCCAAGTATTTGTGGTTAGCACAGAAACAATACAATTGCATTTGTCTTCATGAAATAATTTGAAATACTGAGGATAAAAGGATATTTGGAGATCTACATTTGACCCTCAGCAAATCTAAGTCAATTTCAACTCAGATTTTCTGAAGGGGAGAATCAGAATTGGTCTGATACACCAAATACATACATACATGCATACATACATACATACATAAATGGGGTGAAAGGATCCATTTTAAAAAGCATCCAGAAATAGTATCTTTCAAGAGAGGTGAGGCGAATGAAAACAAATGAAAGGCAAATTTTAGACTATGCTATTGTTTTTGGCTCCCAGTATCTGAGAGACATAAGGATGCACTCATTCTGGGGGAGGAGGTCTCAAGGTAAAGAAGTGATGCTGCTGGCAGAGGTTGGAAGGAAATGGACACAAACATACCATGAAAAAACAGGGTTGCGAGGAAACTTGAGTTTGTCTATGAAGACTAATTAGTGATGACTGAACCCTAAAATGAAGTAAACTGTTGTCAATTTCCTCTCTGGTAGGGAATAGAACCCAATTTTCCAGCAGGGGGTTAGGTACAATTTCTCCTGGGGGCAGGAACATGATACAACTGCCATTTAGAACTATTATTCTATTAGGTTGTTTTTTTCTTGTCTAGTTTAATATTATTTCCAATCATTGATTCAAAGGTACAACTTTCCCCCACAATAGGTCAACCCAGTTAATTATTTCTCTACATCAGTTTTTCCCAATTGCCATTTTTCCCCTAAAGCTGCATAGTCCAGTTCGTTACACTAGGGGATCCTTGCTGTTACAGTGAGGGATTTATCTTTTTAAAAAATTGATCCTAAAGAAGTAAGTCTGGAACAAATAACACTTTCTCAAGCAAAATTTCACTTAGGGTGAGTGAAACTGGCCAAAAATAGTTATGATCTGGCCAATGTCAATAAGAGGCAGGTATGAAGGAGCACTTTGGAAGGGGACTTGGTCCTGCTTGGGAGTAGGGAGAGCTATGGGCTCAAGTACTGCCTGCCAGTCCTACCACAAAATGACAATCCACCCCTTGAAGATGACAATTCTCAGAAGAGGACCAATAAGGTGAACAATGGCCTCTCAATTGTTTCTCTGAATTCCCAGAGTTACCTAGATTAATCCTCATTTAAATGGAAGATCTGGGGATCTCACTGAGCTGGTACCACCACTCATGGTTCCAACCTCTGCTGTAGCCTTTGATGGTCATTCCAGGAGAAAACCTCAGACTATGTGTGGTCTCTGCATGTTTTAGGGAAACACAGAGATCTCCTCTGGATGACACAATCAGGGAATTGTGGGCCAGATAGGCAAAATGTTCTCCAATCTACAAATTTTTGGGGTAGTTTGTCTTTTGTGGACTCCAGAAAATTATGTTCTTAAGCTAAGCCATTCCTATGCTTGTAAATGCAATGTAGACGGGGTCTTTCATTTAGATTCAGTTAAGAGACCTTGATTAGATCAATTGATTAGATCACTTTTGATTGGACTAAATCAGAGAGGTATGACTCAGACTGAGTCCCCACACTCTTGCCCGGATCTTATATTAAACACACAGAGGAAAAGGAAGCCACCATTTGATCCTGCCATGTGAGGGAAGGGAGAAAGCAGAGAAAGAGAGGCTCTGGGTTCACCTACAGCTTCAGAAAGACAGCTCCAAAAGGATCAAAGAGAGATGCCTGATTGCCCGTGGTTCAGCTCAAGGAGAAAGTAGAGAGATCGGTAGACCTGCCATCTTGCCTTGCCACATGGTGGGATTTCACGGTCACCATCTTGGTGAGAAAGCATCTCTGATTGTGTCTTGATTTAGACATTTCATAGTCTCAAAACTCTAAGTTTTCCACTAATAAAATTCCCGTTATAAAACACAATACATTTCTGGTACTTTGCATTGGCAGCTCTGTGGCAAACTAAGACAGGTGGTGTCACATTCGGAGGAAGGGGTAGGCCATCATGCTAAACATAACCAGGGAACTAAAATATCCTGGCAACGTGAGGTAGACAAAATAGAACTTATCAGAACTTAGTGCAGGGAAAGTATTGTAAATGCTAAGAAGGAATATTAAGTCACATGGGGGCAAAGGGGTGAAGATACCTCTTCCAAGGGGCAGGCTTTAGGAAGCCTTGATGATTGCTAAACTGCTTTCTAAGGAAGTTTAGGCCATTTTACTGCAGACTTTTGTTTGTTGAGTGGATATGCAGGTTTGGGGCCAGATTGGAATTACCAAAAATAATAGAAAAGAAACTAAGTATGCCCACCTGGGGACTCCCTTATCCCCACCTCCCTTCACCTGATTTCTTTAATTAATTGCAAATGAATATTTAAAGGGGTGCTATGTTATTAACTGCTCAGAGTAGCAAATTCTTAGTTTTGGAGGGATTCTCTAGTGTCTATTTGGCCCCAGGTGAAGTTTCAGGCATATATAAGGATACATGTTCCTGAAATGCAGTATCATCTTGTGTAGGTAGCAACAACTCGAAGTCAACAAAGAAAGACCCTGGGTTTGCTTATTCTAATTCCTCAATTTGAAATTTTTCTTTCACCCCTCCATTTCTGCTGCCTAAACACTATTTATTCTTTAAGGTCTAGCTCAAATGCATCTTCTAAGCTAGTCTTACTTGGAATTAATATATCCTTTCTTTGTATACCCATAATTTTTGATAGATAGAAACAAAGAAAGCAACATGAGACATAACAATATGCCTCTCTCACAAGAATGTAGGTTCATGGACATCAGCAATGTCTTCTCCATTTTTGCATATTGGGTTCCACAGGCCACACAGAGAAGGTACTCAGTATGTGTTTTTCTGTACTTTTGTTGTGGTTGATTCAGAGACTTCCTAGATATCCAAACTGATCCCCTGAGAACAAAACCACAATCAACCTCTATAGGATCTCTCATCAACCTCTAAGCAGCCAGTGTGCCATGTAAGGAGTTCCAAGGAGCTCTGCACTACAGGATGCCCACACTTGACTGTGGATCCCATGTCTGGACAGCACCCTCCTTTCTTCTCCTGGTAGCATCCCTTGGTTTTCCTTTGGGGACCATTCCTTCCCACCATTACTCCAAGATGTTCAGATACGCCTAAATCTACATCCCAGCTATTGAGGTAGATACATGACTCAGGCCTCACCAAAGGATTTCATCCTCTTGGACAGAGTGTTTAGTTCAGAGATGAGCACAAGACCCAACCCCAGTCAACAAGACACAACCCTAGGACTTTTGCTCAAATTCTTTCTTCCACAGTTCCTAAACTCTGTGATGGGAATCTGGAGCTGCCAACAATCATTCTGCCTTCTCATGGCCAGGGACTGCTTGAGAGTCATCCCAACATGAGAAAGAGGAGAGCCAACAGATGGTAGCAGGTAGGGCTGCTGTATAAAATAGAGGAAGCAATATAGAACATACTTGTACAAAAAAATCATTCACTGTTTATCTGAAATTCCCATTCAACTGGGCATCCTGTATTTTTATTTGCTACATCTGGCAATCCAAGTAGCAGGAAGGCTGGGTCTTGGATCGCCTGGATTTCTTAGCTATGGGAAGCATTATTTTCCCTTCTTTGTTTAAACCAGTTTGCGTTAGGTTTCTAACAACCTGCAACATAAAAGCTCCTCATTAACATAGGAGATTTGTCATCTTGCAGACCAAGAGGAGTCCTCTTAAAAGAAAAATATACCCTTAAGAAAGAGTCATAGACCATAGAGGTTAAGAGCAGGACAAGGAATTTTTGCAACCTGTTTTGTGCAAGAAAGTTACCCCAAAAACAGTACCATAGACCTGAGGGAAACAGAAAAGAGTCTATTGACAAGGCCACATGGAGTAGGATGGAAATATTGGGGAGACCACTGGTTACATGGGCTAGGGTTCAAAAGAGATTAACGACTAGGGTGATCAGTTCCATGCACTCCCTTTTGTCCCCCAAGAACAACTGACCTTTAAAAACTGCACTCCTACCATAGCTTCTGGGTTATTTACAATGAACAAGAGCAGACTTAAATCTCCAACACAAACCCTGGGTGATGGAGACAAGCCAAAATGTTCTTGTGGTTTGAGGGGGTAGAGGGAAGAAAGGGAGGGGAGGAAGGAGAAAGGATTTGTTTCAAAATAGCCTTTGTCACTTGCCACCCCCACCCAGGGGAAGGACAAATCGAGGGCAGTCTGGGTGGGAGAGCAAACAGAGAAGTGTCTTTCTGGCACCTGGAAGCAAGCAATCTGATCCCAGGGCCCCAGAGACTGAGCTAGAGGACAAAGCCTGTGGGGGTTGGGGAGGGCAATGAGTTATGTGGATTCCAAAGCCTTCCCTGCCCGCCCTGGCTCCAGGCGCCAGCTGTCCTGTCACTGCAAACAAACAGAGAGGCCTGCCAGGAAAAATGACAAGGGTATTTGTGAGTTTAGGAGACTTCTACCAATCAGGTTGGATAAGGCCATCAAAGATCTCCCTCTTCTTTACGTGGCTTGTTGATGTATTATCCAGAGCCTTAATTAAGCAACTTCTGTGTGCTAGGGTGCTGGCCTGGAAGTCATTTAAATTCCCTTAGCAATCTTTTTTTTCTCTGGTTACCTCACAAAAACTTTTGGAAAACAAGCCAGAGCTGATATCATCCCTGTATGGGGGGACAGGAAAGTGAGCTGTAGTTCTACTTAGAACACTCAGGAAATCAGTGCAGAGAAAGGAAGTCTTAAAACTTGCCCCCCATTCCCATTACTGATCTCTGCATCTCTGTCATCATTCGCAAGGCAAGACCTTCCCTTTTCCCAAAATCAACATGGGGGATTGCAGGGAACACCTCTGTCAGTAGACTCAAGTTTTTATTATGGCTTCCAAAACCCAAAAGTTGTAATGCTGAACATAATACTGGGTACCACAGGGGTTTCACTCAAATTTGGGGATGAGTTCAGGAAATGTCACCATTTATTACTTATTTCTGCACACCTAATGGCCCACATGTGTATGATTCTTTGACTTCTCCTTCAAATGTAAGAGACAGGGATCAGTTTAGTTTTCACATAAAAGTAATATGCATCAGGGAGGAAAAAAAAAATTAATTAATGTAACCTGGCAGCCTACTGCCTCAGTCTCCTACTCCCAGATTAAACAGGCACAAAGGAAACCAGCTTAAGCCAGTCCTATAGCTGGTAAAAAGTATGCACAAGAAAGAGCTAAGTCAATACCAGTTCAGCACTAAATTCCATTCCTTATTTGGCAAAAGGAGCAGGTAAAAGCCAAAAAGGTTGGAATGTGACGGGGGAAACAATCAAAACTGCACGGGAAAGTTAGACCTCTTGGATAGGCTGTAACCTCTGAAGTATCCAATCTATGGAGAAACAGAGGAAGGGTTTGTGTACTAGGTTTAGGGGTATAAATTGTGTCATTTTTCTTTATTCTGGGCTCCAGCTGTGTTTTCTAGTTGTGCACCCCTTCTTGCAAGATTGAGAATTTTTTTTTCTTCTCCACAATTGGGTAAGCCTTATTTTCTTCTAGAAGAAGATTTCTTTCTTACACAAATGAGCTATAACAACTTGCTGGTCTCCTCATTAATTAATGAGCCATATAATGTCTTTGACATGCATTCAATGTATGTGTGTTCAAGAGTTGTGATTTTACCCTTTAACAATGGCTTAGTTAATGCAAAGAGACTCTCAGGCTCCAGATCCTCTCCATCAGGGCAGCGTCTCCTCAAAACTAAGACAGAACAAAGCTTTGCTTTGCTTCAGCACCACTGCCTAGGTATTTTCCATACTCATGCCCCATCTCCTAACTCACTCATTCCTTCTTCCAGGCCTGTCTCCGCTAACCCCGTCAAGCATATCCTTTTCCCTTCCTGGAAAAATTAGTTTTCTGTAAACACTGATACTCATCCCTGTTAAAGTATAACTGATAGATAAGTGTTAATATGTCTCCTCTCCAACTGACCTTTTCTAACATGTAGCCAGAGAACAAAGCCTAAGCTTAAGACAAGAATTTTTAAAGGTTGAGATTTTTGTGAGATAATTTAGGTACCACTTTTTAGGCAAAGAATAAAGGCTTTTCAGAGACCCTGAAATTAGACTTTAACTCCTTCCCTCCCCCCACCCCTCCAGATACATTTTTCGAATACTAACCACCTCCAAATGGGCAGAATAGGCTGTATATCTATGGAGCAACTCAGAGAGGCAGGATCTGTGTTGCTAGAAAGGTGTTATTTAAAGCACAACGCTCTATCTTAAATAATCAAAGGACATCCACAGCAGAATAAACACAAGGAGCACATAAAGTGTGTGTGTGTGTTGGGGGAGGGAGCTCTAACAGTTGAAAATGGCCAGTGTATTGGGTGTGATAATGAAGAATGGGGTGGGGGGTAAAATCACCTTTCTGCTGCCACCTCATCTGGAAGGGAAGATACTGGGCTTTCAGAGTGCTTTGACTTTCCTACCCTGGCCTATCATCTCTAGTGGTTACATTTAATTTCCAGGAGCCAGACCTTCTGGACATGTGGACAAGAAGACAAGCAGCATTTTCTAAGAAGGTAGGTAATGGGTAGGCTTGATAAATCCACAAGCCAAGTTGTCTCAGGACAACATAATACCCCCGATGTTGTCCCTCCTCAGTATTATGACCTGCTCACTCTCTACAATCTGTTAATTGCTGAGCGGGATTTTGGGCAAAGTAAACTGCCCATTTCTGGAACTCATGTGATTGTACAATCATCCCTACCTGACACCAGCTGAAAGTAAATTAGTCTCAGAGAGTAGCCCAACAGCTGATTGGGTTGGTGTCAGACCCAGAGCTAGAACATACAGCTAGATGCATGAGAGCCAGGAAACTCAGCAACCTTGGAATCTCTGTCTCTAACTCCTATTCTGCTTACCTCACTAGCAAATGAAATAATTTAGGGTGATGTATGTGAATGTGATTTGATAACACAATTATAAAAATGTGCCTTCATCAATCATAACAAATGTACCACACCAATGCAAGGTGTTAATAATAGGGCGGTATATGGGAATCCTGTAGTTTATGCATGATTGTTCTGTAAACCTGTAACTTCTGTAATTTAAAAAAAAAGTGGTTTGAAAACAATATATGGAACATCTATTAAGCACTGGTCATGTGCTTTACACAAATTATCAAATCTAATCCTTGAGGCTGAGACTCAGAGAAGTGTAGGATTTTGCTCACAAACACACAGGTCTGTCTGACTACATTTTAAAGGAGCATTTATATAGCTTCCAAGCTATTTACTTAGGGAGTAAACCCTGATAGCTGATCGAATGCCCTTCAACTTTAGTTCAAGCCCTCTAGCTAATAATATATATATTAAGGAGATTGGAAACAACTTTACAGAGTCCCACACAAACTCCTTCATCTGCTTCCACACTCCAGAAAAAGTAAACTCTAACAAGGAATGATAAAACCACAAGGTGGGTGACGTTGTATGAATCAGAATAGACCAGGCCCTTGCCCTGAAGGCATTTACAGTCCCCTCACTCCTGGCCTGGAGGCCTCACTTTCTTTCAAACACCACTCATTTCACACAATGTGCCACCCTGTGAAAGCCCCACCAGTTCTGAGTCTTAATTTCCTAATCAGGGGAAATAGTAAGTGTTTAATTATTAGTTTTATTACTTCCTGCATGTCAGCACTTTGATAGAGGTTTTCAAATAGGTAATTTAATGCATTAGCACTAACGTGAAATCTTATCTCCATTCTACTGATATGAAAACTGAGGCCAGCAGAGATTAAACCTTGGAAATTCTATACCCCTGATCAGAGCCACTAATCAGGAGGCAAAAAGCAATGAAGAACCTGGCTTCTTTTCCACCAGGGCTGGGGACTGACAACATGTATATCTTGGATTGTTGCCAACTTATTTTTCCTGAGTGCCCACATACTTATTGAAGGAAGATTCTTCATAATTATGGCTCCCTAAGCAGGTTGCACCACTTTTCTGTCCCTTTCTAGCAAGGCTGATGTCACTTCTTTGGTGATGTTTTGTGGTACATGATATGGGCAGTACCATATATCTCTTAGAAATGTATCATTTCACTATGCTGTTCATGCGAAAAGGAATTTCAGGGCTCATTTAATAAAATAATAGCATACATTCAATCCTTGCATCTTTATAACACTTCATAATTTCCAAGCTTTTTTTTTAAAGATTTTTTATTTATTTCTCTCTCCTCTCCTCCAACCCACTGCCCCCCCCCCGCCATTGTCTGCTCTCTGTGTCCATTTTGCTGCGTGTTCTTCCTTGTCCGCTTCTGTTGTTGTCAGCGGCCCAGGAATCTGTGTTTCTTTTTGTTGTGTCATCTTGTTGTGTCAGCTCTCCATGTGTGCCGCGCCATTCCTGGGCAGGCTGCACTTTTTTTGTGCTGGGCAGCTCTGCTTACAGGGTGCACTCCTTGTGCATGGGGCTCCCCTACGCAGGGATACCCCTGGATGGCACGGCACTCCTTGCACACATCAGCACTGCACACGGGCCAGCTCCACATGGGTCAAGGAGGCCCGGGGTTTGAACCGCAGACCTCCCATGTTGTAGATGGATGCCCTATCCACTGGGCCAAGTCCACTTCCCTCCAAGCATTTTTTATACATTAATTCATTTATTTGATCCTCATCAATCTTAGAAATTATTCCTACCTCAGAGAGTTTTTAAAGATTCAATGAGATATTGTGCAAGCAGTTAGCCAAAGGCTTGCTCATAATATATGCCCAATATATGCCACCTGGTATAACTGTTATTGACTATTTGAAATTGGTCATGTGTTCCACTTTCTTATCACACTCTGAAGGATCTGTGGTTTTTTAACTGCCCACTTTCCCCTCTATTTGACCATCTCACATCTGCTTATTTTTTGTTTGCTTAGTTCCAGATTGTAGGCAAAATTTATATGGTTATGCAGCAGTATACTGAGTCAAGCTGTCAGTATATTAGGATGAGAACTCTTTCCCCAACCTTGGAAACTGGTCCAACCTTGGAAAGTCCAGTGTTTTCATGGCTGGCAGGTCTGTAAATTTGACTAGATGCCCTCCAGAATGCTCAGCTAACAGCTGTCTAGAGTTGGGTTGGACTGAACAGTGGGGAGGTCTTCTGGAATGGGCTCTCCACTGGGGGAGCCAGGAGTTAACGTCTTCAGGACCATCCACTGGGTCATTGAAGGCTAGAATCAGCTGTTAGCCCTCTCCGCATGCATTCTTGCCTCTTCAGAATGACCTGCTTCTGTTTCCCTCTCGTGTGCTTTACTTATAATGCTTCACCAGAAGTTGGAGAAAGTGTTTTAGGGGATGGAGGTTTGAGATGTTTATTTCCAGTCAATTTGGAATATTTAGCCAATCAGGGTGAACAAGATCATGGATTAACCTTGACAGCTGAATCCAAAAGCAAGTAAGAAAAAATGTGCATTGGGAGTACAGGCTTGGAAGTAGTCCCTGATGGTGTTCCGGGACTGTGACTATTGATTAGGCGTTCTCTCTTATCTTCAGCATGGCCGTGTCCGGTGGCCCCAGCCTGGGAGGGACACAGAGCACACAGCAACAGCCATCTCCTTGGGGCTCCCTTCCTCCGCTTCCCCCTCATGAGGTTTCAGCTTGAATTCAACTGCAAAAGCTGGTCATTTCAGCCTTTTCAGAGTGGAGAGGACTGCTATCATTGGTAGGGCATTGTGACCCAGGAGGGGTAATTACCTAGATGAGACTTGCTTTACACGGTGCCAGTTTTCCTCTTGGTGGGGCTGGTAGGCTACTGCTTCTCCCCGGGAAACTATAGCTTGGCTGTTCATATATCAAGGTTGCCCTCCAGGAAGCCCGGAAACAAGAACTCAAGGCTAGTTATTTATATAGAAACTAGACACAAAGGCAGCCTACAGCTGAATGTTCCATACTCTACTGAGCCGAAACCCTGATGGGAGAATTACGTGCTAAGGTTTCTTCATTTCTCTTTCCCTACCCCTCACTCTCTCTCTCACACACATATATGCACTCACAAGCATACATACATACACATGCCACTCGAAATCCAAGGGGATGTTAACATAACAAACACAAATATTGACTTAAAGATCTGGGAGAAAAAGTTACATGATATGGATAAGCCTAAAGGAGTATGTGGTCATTTACATGAGTCATTATCAATTACCAGTCCTGACAACTGGGACATGGCCCAGGAGGGCCAGTGGGGTGGAGTGCTATTGGTGTCATCTTCCTAGCCAAAAACAAAGACACCTCGGAATTAAAAACATGGATTCTTTCTTTGCTCTGGCCTGCAAACACCAGCGCAACATTTGGTAAAGAAATTCAAGTTATCCAGGATCAAGTTGAACAGTGTCAATGAAGAAGGTTTCAAGCCTTCTCTTCCTACTTCATCCCCCAACATGTACTTTTCTTAGCCAGGAACTGAAGTAAACAAAGAAATGTAAAGTCACAAGAAGTTCTATGAGTTTTATTCTTTTCTCTATTGAACTTCTATATATTTTCACCAACATACAAATGTTTGAACATTTTTCTCTGACCAATTACAAGTTCCCAAACAAAAGGCAAAGACGTTCTGGCTCCACAGTCTCTTGTGACAGTTAAGGAACCAGGGAGTCACAGAGAAGAAGCAACTTGCATTAAAGGCCTCGTCTTGTCAGCAGATCCTTGTCCTAACTCCAGGTTCATGGCCTCATCCTGTTTACCACATTGGTTCTTCTGCTCAGAAACAATTGTTAGTCTGCAAAAGTTCAAGAAATTCTGCCTTCAGGGCCAGCGAGCACAGCTCAATCTCTGTAGAGTTCCCCTCCTTTATTCACCTATTTGGTGAGTAATGGAAAAGATAGGACTTTGCCACAGAATGAAGGCCTTTGATCATCTAACTTCTGTACCAGATTTTTGGATAGTGGTTTTGCCGGTCTCTGCTGGGACACTTCAAGGCATAGGAAACATACTACTTCATTTCAGACAGTTCAAGAAATTTCTTGAAACTGAATCCAAAATATGCCAGGCCCAAGAAGGCAGGGATCTTTTCTTAAGTCAGTCAACTTGGACTGATGTCAAAGACTCTAATTATGATGATGACATTGGTTCATTGATGACACCTCCCTTCTAATGGGAAACACAATAAAGCAAAGCTCCCTTCTGGGTGGTGGAGGTAGTTGCCCACATAGGAGGATATTAAAACTGCTCCGTGTTCTGTGCAACAAGACTTGAAGAGAGTGACAAGAAGCAGTGACTCCAGTTTCAAGCAACAAATTCATCTGAGTTGAAAAGCTGGGCTGCTTCCACAAGGAAAGGCATTCATTTCTTTGCAAGGAGTAAGTGAGGTGGCACCAAGGTATCAGTCACAGCTTGTCAGGCCTACTCTATACTTCATTCTGGAAGCTGCCCCTGTTCCTGGTCCCTGAGACAGTGCCAAAGCAGGAGAGGAAGCAAGAAGCAGTGCAGTGGACCAGATAATTCCTTGCAGGTACCATCTTTCCCTCCCAAACATTCACTGACTGCCATGCATGGATGGAATTCTAAGTCCTTTAAGGTACCTTGATGGATGTCAAAAAACCTGGTTTTATGGATTTTGTAGTCTCATCTTTGGATCTTAGACAGGTCACTGAAATTCCATTGGCTTATGTTCCTTATTGGAACAAATGAGAAGACTAAAAAGGATAGCTGAACTCAGAGAGCTCAATATTCTACAGGTCTGCATGTCTGAAGAAACCCAATTCTACCCATCAGGGGGAATTACAAAGACTGGATTGGAAGAAAACAGAATTCTTCACTGGGAAGAGCAGTTTTGGACTGTTCCTTTTAATAATAAATAACTGCTTCCATATATTGAGTGACTACTATAATGCCAATGTGCAGTCATATCTAGGAGATATTGCATGTTTGGTCCCAGACCACCGCAAAAAAGTGAATATTGCAATAAATTGAGTCACATGGATTGTTTGGTTTCCCAGTGCATATAAAAGTGCATATACTATAGTCTATTAAATGTGTAATAATATTATGTCTTAAAAAATGCACATACCTTAATTATATGTGACTACAGACACACAAAGCAGGACATGCTGTTGGGAAAATGTGGCTGATAGACTAGCTGAATGCAGGCTTGCTACAAACCTTCAATTTGTAAAGCATGCAATATCTTCAAAACATAGGAAAGCAAAGAGCAATAAAACAAGGTATGCCTGTATTAGTTTTTCAGGGATGCAGTAACAAGTTACTATAAACCAGGTGCCTTAAAATAACATAAATGTATTCTCTCTCAGTTCAGGAAGCCAGAAGTCCAAAATCAAGGTGTCAGCAGAGTTGTTTCCTTCTGGAGACTCTGAGAAAGAAACCATCCCATGCCTTTCTCCTAGCCTGTAGAGGGTTCCTTGGCCTCTCCAATATCACCCTAATCTCTGCCTCTTCTTCCCATCACCTTTTTCTCTACGCGTCTCTCAGTGTGTCCAGTCCTCTTCTTGAAGGACATCAGTCATTGGTTTTAGGGCCCACCCTAATCTAGTATGACTTCAACTAGACTAATTACATCTGCAAAGATCCTTTTTCCAAATAAGGTCACATTCTGAAGTTCCAGATGGACATAACTTCTTGGGAGACATTATTCAACCCACCACAGCCAGTCACACTCATCTCACTTAATCTCCAAAGTTCCTGTGAAGTAGGTAGTAATTGCCTTTCTAGAACTGAAGAAACCGAGATTTAAAGGAGTTAAGTAACTTGCTCATAATTATTAGCTAGTAAGTGGGTACCGAAATTACTACCTCACTAACTTCAGAGCCCAGTCTATTACTTTTATAGCATTCTTGTGCCACATTGGAAAATGTATGTATATGAATTTGCACAGACACACACATCCATAAAATCACAAGAAAACAATGACATGACATACATACGAATATATACACATATATGAGGTATAATATATTTGTGTATATGCATATATGTATGTATAATCTCTCTTCCCACATAGTAAGAATTTTCTTTGGAGAATGAAGAACCATCATGGAAAAACCTTCTTAGTGCTCAAGACTGTTGGGAAGTCATTCCAGGCATAAATTCTAGAACATGGAAATAGAGGGAGTGCCTGAGACCAAGGTGACAATTCAGTCATAAACAGTGTGTACACCAAGGCCTTCACACACTTGAAAATACTATTTTAGGCCAATTTTGATACTTAGACTATTCTAGCATGCTATGCTGCTCAGTAGCATACTTTATTCTTAAATTTAAAAAATTTTTTTAAACTTTGAAATTTTCAGAAACGAAAAGAATTCCCTGTGAACCCAAAACCTAGATAGCACTTGCCATTTCCAAAAAAATAAAAATAAAATAATACATGAGCATGGTTTAAAAATGTAAGCATTATAGCAGAAGGTAGAAAAGGAAAAATGAAAACTCTCTACACTCATTTCATCTTCAGATGTTCTCCACCAAAATAACAGCCATTAACAAAATTTTATCTCTTTTCAGCCAGAAAAATGTTTATACACACATACACACACACACACTCACACCATTTATACAAAAGGGTTCACAATACTTAAACTAACCTGCGTTTTCCTTTTCATGGGTATGTATCTTGGAGATCTAATCACTGTAGTATTAATATATATGGGTCTGGCTCAATGATTTTAATGGGCAGTCAATACTAATAGTAATAAAATATTGATAATAACAACATACTTATTAAGCATTTGTTATGTGCCATTCACTAAGCACTTTATATATATTTATTTAATTCTCACATGAAGTCTTGTGTTGGATAGCTTCCATTTGCTGCTATTCCCCCTCAATCTTCTCTTCCTTCTGCACACGGATTTGTCAGGAGGTTGGCCTGTAAGAGTGTCAACAGCTCCATGGCCTCTGGCTTCTGGTCGGGCTCAGCCAGGAGGCGGCAGCAGAAGAGACAGGAGAGAGGGTGAAAAGTGAGGCTGGAGAGCCCGTCCCCTGGCTCTCTCCTTGCCAAGTCACCTAGTATGGGCTCCATCCCTGGGCCACACGCTCCTGCCAGATGGCCTTCTCCACACAGCTCTCTGTATTTCAGATGCTGCCCCTTCCCCTTACTAGTTCAGACCAAAGGGTGGCAATGGTTCCCCCCCTTTACTCACAAAGGATACTGCATCATCACTTATCATTTCCTTTACCTTGGTCATGCCTTTAATTAAGCGCTTTTAAAATTACTCAATTTGAAGGAGTAGCCTGTTTCCCTCTGGGACACTGACTGACACACATAAGTACTATTATCCCCATTATGCCCATTGCAATCACTGAGGCAAAAAGAAATAAAGTGCCTGGGCAAGGTCAAGCAATTAGTAAATGGGGAAATGTGTATTTAGCCCAAGAATTCTCTCTCCAGAGACTCTGCTCCCACGCTATGCTCCCTTCTTCTTTCCAGAGTAGACCATCTTATGGATACACGCAAATGTATATTCACATGACACTTCAGTGGTTTCCAGGATTTGGCTAATTCAGAGTTTCTGTGAATATCCTTATATATCTATATTGCTTAATATATGGGATTACATCTTTAGAGTGCTAAGTCAAAGAGCATATATATAACTATTTTTAATTTCAGGAGATAGTGTCAAATTGCTGCACTATTTAATCAAATTAAATATGCTCATAGGCTGTGACCCAGAAATTTTACCTTAGATATAGCTTTAGATGTAGAGGTAGAGATAAATAATATCAAAGAAATTCTCACATGTATTTATAAAGGAACATGTTCATCACACCTTTCTTTAGAAGTGAGGAGCTGGAGGCAAGTTGGTTGTTCATCACTAGGAGGATCATCAGGTAAAATATGGTGAGTGCACATCATGGTATTCTGTGAAGGTGTTAGAAGCAATAGTTTAAATATTGCATAATAATATAAATACAATGTTGAGTGAAAAAAGTAAGAAGCAGGAAAAGATGTACAACACAATGCCATTTTTGTAAATTAAAAATGTATGCACACAGAACATTTTATATTTTTCAAGACCACAAGCAAAATTAACATTAGACATATGAGAAATGATTACCTATGGGAAGGTAGTGTAGGGGAATAAAGGAGAATGAATGAATCAACCAAGGGGTGGTGAGAAAGATATTGTTGACTTTCTCTTCAGAAAAGTACATTACCCCCTACAAAAGACAGTGGCCATTGTCCCTAACCATTTCCAGCGGTGGGTTTCAAACTTTAAAAAAGTGCTTCTCCAGACTGGTAGGGCTTATCGAGCAAATGTTTCTAGCCTGGTGTTTTGGTCTGCATTTTTCCATTACAAGTGAGGTTGTGCTATTTGTATATATTTTTTCTGGAACTCGGGATACTTCACTTTGCTAGAAATGTGCCTTATTCTTCTGGGGGTTGGTAGATCCACCAGAGCGCAGTCACCATGTCTTCTGCCATCCATTAGCACAAGAGGTATCACATGTCCAATGGCCACACAATCCAGAATGAAAAGGAGTTTGGTTGTCATGGTCACCTTGAAAGCTTCTCTCCTGCTCTGAGGCCCCCAGCCTCTTGGTGACCCCATGACCTCTCCGAACCAGGATCCCCTCTGTGCTGGGTTGGTAACCCCTGGTGCACGTTCAGAGCATTTCAAACTCTGTTTCAAATTAACTCACACTCAATACATCGACAAGCTCTGCTACACACATAGCTGCTTCACGTTGTCAGGCCTTTTCCATGATTCCTTTTTGTTTAGCTGGGCTTTTTTAAGCTTTCCCCATCCACCCCTCCTTTTATTTCCCCTTTACTTGGAAGAAGTTGATTTTTTGCCAAAAATAAATGGAACTCTGGCTCCATCAGCTCAGAATTTACTAGCTGATAAATTGAAAGTGGGGAGTGGGTTGTGAAGGTGGAGGGAATGGAAAAGGAGACAGAGGCTTTCATTTGGGGGCAAGTTCAAACTTGGAATCAAAAGTTATTAACTTGTCTGATCTGTGCTGAGTCACCGGGAGGTGGAGGGACGGGCAGGCAGGGGATGCTGCTGGCTCCCTGCCAGCCACACGTGCTGCCCAGGTTGATGAATGAACCTCCAAAGGAACTACAAGAGGATTATAATTTCACCAGCACTTAAATTATAACATTAGAAGCCACGTGCATGACTGAGCAAGTTATCAGCCTCTTGTGTTCATCTAACTGCCGCCTAAGTACTTATCTTTCTTTCTTGGCCCCTAGACTTCAACTTCGCTCCCCCATTAACTTCATCCATGAGGGCCCCTTATACCTAACCTCACCTCCTTCCTCCAATTGAGTCCTTTCACAACTTCTCATTCAACAAGGGTTGAGATGAAATTGTAGGGGAGACCCCAAACTTTGAAGAGCACTGAAGGATAAGGATAAGTTTCCTGAGAAGTAGATAAGAAGGAGGAGGAGGAGGATATTAACTCACTTAATATTGAAAGCATCCCATAATCTAGGGAGTCTCTTCATTTTTCCAGATACAGCGAAAGAACAAAGAATTTTTCTGGAGTTATGAGCTAGTGATCCCAGAGACGTGAACCAAGAAGTTTGTGTTCCTAAGCCCTAGCACCCCTGCTGCTCTTTCCAACACCCTCAGCATGGGTGCACATTCACTGTGCCCTCAGAGTGCTTTTGAGCCTTGGCTCTTGCTGTTCTCTTATAAGGCAGAGTAGGGCAGCAAGGAAGAGATTGTGCCAGACTTTTAGTTCTTTCCATGCCATTTCCTTACTCAAGTCCTAGTACAAAGATCTTCCAAATGTTCTTTTTTTATTCTCAAACATTTTATTATGAAATATTTTAATCATACAACAAAGTTGGAAGAATGGTAGAGTGAACATCCATGTACACACCATCTAGATTCTACAATTAAAATTTTGCTATATTTCTTTCATCATGTCCACCTCTTCACATATACCAATCCATCTTCCTTTTTGGTGCATTTCAAAGTGAGTTGCAGAGTTCACCTCTAAATATTTCTGTGCTTCCTTTTTTCCCCTTTCTATGTTATACAAAATAAGAATCAGAACTAACAATTACTGAATGCTTTCTCTGTTAGGCAGTATGCCAAGTACTTTCCATATATAATATAGTTCGAATCTCCTGGAAATCCTGCGAGGTAGGTGCAATCACATCCCACACTTTACAGATGAGAAGAACTGAGAGGTAGAGAAAAATGCTTGTGGTTAACATTTATTTAGTGCCTTCTATAGGCTGTGTATTATGCCTAGTTTTCCCTGAGATATCTCATTTCATCCTTCCAACAATCCCAAGATATAAATACTCTGTCAGATGAGGAAATTGAAGCTTAAAATTAGTCTAGGAAACTTGCTCAAGGTTCCACTGCTTAATAAGCTTTGGAACCTGGGTTTGAACTGAAGGAATGTGACCCCATTGCTCTCTACTGGCCCCATATGTTCACACCCCTATTGTAGCATTTTGTTTTTCCTATTGGGTTTTACATTTTTTCCTCTATTTATGTATCCCCATCAGACTGTGAACTCTCAAGACTGAACTCTCAAGTCATATTTTAGTCTTCTTAGTTCCAAACTCTCAGTCAGATACAAGTAGGCACTTCATAAATGTTTCCTGAATGAATTCATAAACAAAGAATAGTAGTAATTGAAAGCACCATGTCTTGGAACCAGTGGAGTAAAACAGTGCTGTGCTCATGGCCATCACAGAAAAAACAATGGAAAGTTTGAAAGCTGATGTCAGATGCTGCTGCTGATCCTCTGGGACATTCTTTGTACCAACAGACCTTGTACTTCATCTAAGGCCTGCTACCTCATGCCATCTGGGTAACCTGAGGGTGGATGGGCAGTCTGAACCTGAAGGATCCAAGTGCTCTTGCCAGCCCAAGCTGAAGTATACAACATTGTCCTTCAGTTCACTGGGCATCTTTCCTGTGCTCCCTTCAAGACAAACATCAGGCTAAAGGCTGGCGAGGGACCAAAAGTACAAAATGCAAGAATCCAACCCTAAGTAGCTCATGGTCTAAACAGGGCACCAAAAAAAGGCAAGCACATTCATAACTATAACAAAAGGTAGGATGGAGTAAGTCACAAGAAAGAGAAATCAGATTCTAATGTGGAGAGAGGTGTAGGGATAGCCTGGTCAAGAAATTTGACACTAGAGATGAAGTCCTGAGATGCTAAATGTACCAAGAAAACTGAAAACCGACCCATAGGTGTCCCCGTCTCCTTCCCACCCAGTATTGGCAGCCGGTGCTGCCCCTCCTTCTCCCCGCCGACCCTCCCGGAGGCCCGCCGCTGCCCGCACATAGGGACCAAGTTACTCCATGCAGGGTGAGGAAATAGACAACACTGCAGCCAAAACCAGTCTTCATGTAAGTTTATTACCAGGCAGAGCTGCACCATGGAAGCAGAGGTGACTCCAGCCTTGCTCATGCAAGATGCCCAGGGCTACAGGATGTTAAAGCTCTCCTAGGTTGTGCTGAGGTGGAATGAAAAGCAGAGCTTGGGAGGAGAAAATCTTGAAGGACCACCTCAAATGGTATGTCCCAATCAACCAAATACCGGTTGTGTATGTTCAATATTTGTTCCCATGGACCATCTCATTTGATCCGCATAACAACCAAGGGAGGTATGGGACCTATTATTAGCCATAAGCTTTTCAGGTGAGGACACCAAGATTCAGAAAAGTTGATAACTCACCCCAAATCACATGGCCTGGTAAAGGAAGAGCCATTGACACCAAATCCACTGTTCTTGGTGCTAAATTTCATTAATGGGTTAGAGATATCATGGCTTTGGAAATGAATATGGCATACAATCAATGATGGCATCTCTTTTTTGAAATTCTTCAGTCAGCCTAAGTATTATTAACTGCTTTTACTGGGGTTATTGAGTGAAAATATAAGAGTTTTGGGAAATCAGTCAAGCCTGACATTGGGCAAAACTCACCACTCATTAAATGGAATTTACTCAAAAGGGTCTTTTGATAGAACTCAATACAGTCTGTGGAATCAAATTGCCTCAGTCTGAAGCCTAGCTTACCACCATTGGCTATGTGACTTTGGGTACAAGATGTAGCTTCTGTCTGCTTCAGTGTTTTCATTTGAAAAGTAAGTATAATAACTGAGCCTACTACACACAGCAATTGTTAGGATGAAATGATATTTTACATATTAAAAAAACTAAAATAGAGACTGATACCTATTATGTATCTAATAAAGGTAGCATGATTTATCATGTATATCCCATTCCACAATATTTCATTCATTTATTTATTTTTTAATGGAAATCTATTCTGATGCCCTCAGTTGATGGGGGATCCATTACAAGGATATGTGACAAGCAAAAGATGTCCAGGAAATGCCAGAGCTGCATGGCTGAGCCTCGTAGACCTTTTCCTTTCAGCATATTTTAGTCATAACTATTTTCCTATAGCCAAACCACTGTTTGTATGCTTGAAAGACTCCATCACTTCCTAGTCTCCTCTTTTCTTTTCTTCCATTGCCAATTGTAGAAGGTTGAGGGAATGGCACTCCGCAGGTCGTGATCCATTATCTATCTTGTTTGCATATTCATTTCCTTTGATCTCCATCCTATTTTATTCCCTCATCTTCTTCTCTTCCCCACACCTTAAGAAAACACTCTCGGGAAACGGACTTGGCCCAGTGGTTAGGTCTTCCATCTACCACATGGGAGGTCCGCGGTTCAAACCCCGGGCCTCCCTGACCAGTGTGGAGCTGGCCCATGTGCAGTGCTGATGCACGCAAGGAGTGCCGTGCCACGCAGGGGTGTCCCCCGCGTAGGGGAGCCCCACGCGCAAGGAGTGCGCCCCGTAAGGAGAGCCGCCCAGCGCCAAAGAAAGTGCAGCCTGCCCAGGAATGGCACCACCCACACTTCCCTTGCTGCTGACGACAACCGAAGCGGACAAAGAAACAAGACGCAGCGAATAGACACAGAGAACAGACAACCAGGGAAGGGGGGGAATTAAGTATAAATAAATCTTTAAAAAAAAAAAAAAAAGAAAGAAAACACTCTCATTTGTGTTATCTTTTTTCTAATTTTTTTTTAATTTTTAAATTTTTGTTTGTCTTTTTTTTTAAAGATACATAGACAAAGAAATAAGTTGCATTAAAAAAATGAGGTTCCCATATACCCCACAACCCACCCCACCCCGCTCCTCCCACATCAACCTCTTTCATCATTGTGGCACATTCATTGCATTTGGTGAATACATTTTGGAGCACTGCTACCCTGCATGGATTATAGTTTACATTGTAGTTTACACTGTCCCCCAGTACATTCAATGGGTTATGGCAGGATATATAATGCCCTGCATCTGTCCCTGAAATATCATTCAGGACAGCTCCAAGTCCCAAAAATGCCACATCTTTAATTTAGATCTTTTGGTTTGTGTATGTTCTCATAAAACATGTGTTGTCTTTATATGTGCATATTTTTAATTTTTCTAAAATTCCATTTTAGAAATTATATATCTCTTTTTGTTTTTCATTTTTTCTACCCAGTATTGTTTATAAGATCCATCCTTATTATTAAAAGTTTCTCCAAGTTGTTCATTCTCACTGTTCCTAGTTGACCATGATGCATAAAGACCATATATAGATGGATTTCCAGATTGCTGCCAATTTCCTCTCACTACAAACAATACAGTAATGAATATGTAACAAACATGTACGCATAAAAGCCTATGTGAGGTATTTGTGGGATGATGCAGCAGTGCTTCATTGCCACATCCATACCAAGCCATTGGCATTCTGCACTTTTCTAACTTTGAATCCATTGCTTCTCAGTATACCTTATTTCCAAAATTTTGCTTTTTTCTTTCACTGCTTCCGGTTTCACCGCCGCCCCCCCCCCCCCCCCCCCGTAGCTTGCTGTTATTGCATTCCTCTCTAGACTCCTGCACACTTCCACATGGTTTCTTCTTATTCAGGGCCCCTATTGCCCTCTGAATTGTGTCTGGCCTCCTTGTCTTTCTGTTTTAACTCCAAACACCCTGATTGGGTCTGTGATGGTTTGAAGCAGAATAGACCACAGAAAAGTATGTTCTTAAAGTTAATCCACTCCTGTGGGTATGGGCCCATTGTAAGTAGGATATTTTGGGAGTAGGATGTTTTTTTTTTCTTTATTTTTAAAGGGTCTTTAGATTGTATGAATGTTAGATCAAAAATATAGGGGATTCCTATATATCCCACCTCCTCTTCCCACACTTCCCCCTTTATCAATATTTTCATTAGTATGGTATATTTGTTACAATTGGTGAACACATATTGAAGCATTGCTACTAAGCATGGTCTATAGTGTACATTATGGTTTACACTTTGCATCGCACAATTTTATAGGTTTTGGCAAAATGTATAGCAGCTTATACGCACCATTGTAATATCATGTAGAACAATTCCAATGTTCAAAAAATGCCCCATGTTATACCTATTATTTCCTACCTCTCCCCTCTGAACCTCTGGTGACCACTGTCTTTATATCAATGTTATAAGTTCTTCCATTACTGGAATAATAATAAGTCTACTTTAGTCCATAGTTGCATTACCCTCTTATGTTTGTTTGTTCCTCAATCTTAATTTTGGGATGGTGATACCCACTCTGCTTCTGATTGAGAGGGGGCTTAGATTCCATGGGGCAGATGGGTGGAACTGTCTTGCTTGTAGTTATAGATATTCTGTTTTTTTGGATGGGCATTTTCCATCACCATCCTTCTGTTAGTTGTCCTGGGTGAGTCCAATGAACTGGAGAGTAGGTGTAGGCTGCAACTCTGCAGAGATTTAGGGCTCAACAGGCATATGAACAGCCAGAAGATTTAAGTCTCTGGGACATACATTTAATGGGTATAGTGCTAATTATAGGTTCAAATAAAAAGGGCAGAAGAACCATGTGTAGGAAAATTATAAATGAGTCCATTCTGATACATCGAGGAGGTAAGTTATCACATATTCCAAGGTAAGGCCCACAGACACAGTGCCAATTTCCTGGGGTTGTCTGCCCTGCCTATAGTGTCTAGAGATCTCCAGAGCCCTCAGGAGCACCACTGCTTAAGGCACTGTTTACTGCAGCAGTCAATGAGATCCTCCTGAGACATGCATAAGTGTAATCTCTGGAATGATCTCCCAACTCACTTTGAAATCTATAAGCCATTAAAATTCATTTGTATTCAGTATTTCACCCTTTTGGTCTAGCTCTTTTTCCAAATGCATCTAGGTATTTTTTTTTCCAAATGCCCCTGTATTTGAGAATGTAGCAGGACTTCCCAGGATGGAGTTTAATGTTTTCTTGTTTTATTGTGTCTCCACCAACTATAATAACATCCTATGCCAAGATGAACACATCCATATTATATAGAAGCATGTCCCAGATGCACCCTTTCCCACATTTCCCCCTACCATCAGTGCTCTGCACCAGTGACCCTTCCCTGCCGTACTTGCCAAAAGAAATCCCACTATTGTAGTTTCAACCTGGAGTTCACTTGTTCCTTCCTCCAGTCCTCCCCTCAGTTGGTGAGTAGGATCCTAAGCTAAGATGTGAACCACCTCATTCAGGATGGGTCTTAATTCTCTTACTGGAATCCTTTATAAGAGAATGAAATTCAGAAAAAGAGGGAGAAAGCCACAGAAGCAAGAAGCTGAAAGCAACAAAATCTGGAAGAGAAGGGAGAGAACAGCAGATGCCCCCATGTGACTTGCCATGTGACAAAGGAGTTCAGGATTGCCAGTATCTGGTCTTCAGGAAGAAAGCATCTTCTTGATGATGGCTTGATTTAGACATTTTCACAGTATTAAAATGGCAAGCTTGTTAGCTAATAAATCCCCATTGTAAAAGCCAACCCATTTCTGGTATATTGCTTTCAATAGCTTAACAACCAACCACAGGGTCCCTCACCATTACCGAGTCTGGTACACTTTTGGGGGTAGAGTTCCTCCTTTGGGCCACCTCACATAACTGCCATTGGCTCAGGCATCTATCCTTGATTCAATCAAATATACCCAGTGTAGTGAGGGTCACAGAGTATAAACCCTGTCAACCTCTGGGGAAATAAATACAACTTTCCACAGAAGGGAGCTACGGATATTGCAGGCAGTCAAGAGAGCCACAGACTGTCCAATAAATATACTGATTTGTTGTTTTATTTAATTATCCCAAATCTACCAATTTTGATATAAGGAAGCCACAGCTATACTGGTAAAGCATTAATTTAGAAGACTATGTTTTATATAAGCACATTGTAAAATAACCTGGTTACCTACTGCTTACTTTGGGTCCCCTGTTTCCTTCTCTTTGCATTCTTTTCTCCATCCCCCAACATGGTATTGGTGAAATTCTGTATTAATCAAAGGACGTGTTATTCCCCTTGCCTGGGATATGGAATATTCTTCCCCAATTCCCTTATGGCCTGATTAATGGTGAACCTCTTTTTCTCACATTAAATGTCATTTCTCCAGGAATATCTTCACTGATCTCTAGCCTGGAATAAATGCTCCTGTTGGAGATTCCCATGTAGTTCTTCTCTCATCACATGCATCACACTTTTCTTATACTTAAATTTTCTGCCACAGATGATGTGAGCAACCTGAGGATAATGATTACACCTGTCCTGTTCACTACTACATTTCTGTTGTTCAGCATCATACTTTGCATCTAGTATATGCTCAAAAAATATGTGGGTAGGTTTGTTGAATGACAGGAAAGCCTTATCTGTCTGGGTTTAACTACCAGCTATGAGGTATGGGGCAAGTCAGTTCCTGTAGAGTCTACCTCCCAGAGGTTTTATATGTGGAATGTTTTTCAAATGACTAAGATGTACACAAAGATATCATGAGTATTAGCTGGAATAAAGATCATTGGATTAAGGATACAGGATTTAAAGACCTCTTACTTGAGTAGGATGATAAAATAATGCTCTCATCCTAACAAAATTTCACAAATCAAAGATTATTCTTAGAGAGTGATAGAAATGGAAGGGACACTGGAAATTGTCCTATTTAGAAGCCTTATTTGATCTGAAAAGGAAATTGACTGAAAATCTATGTGACTTGCCTAAGTCACATAGGGCTCAGAAAAAGGATCTTCTCTAGTTCTGCCCCTTTGTCGTAGATTGAATTATTTACCCCAACTCAGACAGGTTTTTCATTTTAATCAATATTCCTGTGTGTGTAAACCTATTGTAAATAGGACTTCTCAAAAATATCATTTTTAGTTAAGGTGTGGCCCAACTGAATGAGGGTGGTTTTCTTCCAGATAACTGGAGGCCTTCTGAAAAGAAACCTGAGGCCACAGAAGCCAGAAAGAAAAGGACATTGCCATGTGACTGGAGGCAGCAATACAAGCCAGGGAACCCAAAGGATTGTTAGCAGCCAGCACCAAAGGCTACAAATTTTGGGGAGAAAGCAAGCCTTGCCAACATCTTGATTTTGGACTTCTTTTAACCTCAAAACCATGAGCTAATAAATTTCCATTATTTAAGCCAACCCATTGTGTAGCGTTTGTCATAGCAGCCTGGCAAGCTAAGACACCCTCACATACCACGAGACATGTGCCTTTGTGGGAGCAAGCACATCCAGCTGCACGTGGTCCCTGAATGCTTCAGGCTGCCAAGCAGCCTCCTCTTTGGCAGCTGCCAAGTGATTTTTGATTCCAGCTTCCCACAGGTCATTATTTCTTAGAATGATAGAATCATCAAATTCTCTTGTGTTTTCTTTTTCTCTTCTTTTCTTTTCCCTTTGCCTCTCAGTGACTCAGTTTTCTTAGTGACCCAAGAAAGAGTAGCAAAAAGAAAAGATATACATATTAGGTTAGAGTCTTTACATGCTGTAATCCAATATGTACCCCAACCTCCAACTCAGTTGGTTGTGGAGATTTCTCGGGGACTCAGCCTCTATGCGAATGATTTCCAAACAGAACGAAGTTATTGCCAAACTCTAGCATGGCTTCCCAGTAAGAAGAATTCACTATATTTACATTTTTCTAGTTGCTACAGGAATTAGAAGAAGTGGCAAAAAATAATCCTAATAAGGGGTCCTTTGTGTCCAGCTGTTATAAAACAGAATTTTTCACAAGTATTTACTCTCTCTCCAGAAGGAAGCATTGAAGTGCAAAAGTTCACCCCAAGCATGCCCACTGCTTTTCTTCAGACTTTCCAAGAGACACACAAGGCTCTTATTTTTCAGGGCCCATCTGGCCATAAATTGCAATCGATGTTAATTTATGAAAACAAATGACACCAGCCTACTCCATGGCATTTTGAAATGGGAGAATCAGGCAGGGCAATAAAGTAGGAATAAAATAAAAACACTCACTCAGACCCCATAGCTGTCCTGGCAACATCCCAAGCCCCACAAGGACCCTGAGTGCCCTTACTCTAGCACATTCAGCTCCTGCAAAGTTATAGTTATTTGATCACAAGAAACAAAATTAACTCATCACGGAGTGTGGTAGGAAATTAAACACATCTAGTGCTTTCTTCATGTGTCTGGAGTCACAATCCCATCTGCAGAGTCTATATAATGGTGATAAACCCATTTACAGAGAAGGGGCTGGATCATCAACACTGGCTGATGATGTAGTTAGTGGTTTAATCCATTCTCTCCAGGGTCTAGAGGACTTATTTTGTTCCTGGGATTGTAATCCAAGATTTGGGGTAAGGAACTTTGGGTTGAGTCAAGAGCATGGTTTATAGGTAAAAAATAGTTGAGTCAGTTTTGACCTCTTTATAATGGCACTTTCATTCAACAGCATTACAGAGATGAGATGTCAAAATGTGGTGCCACCTCAAATACCACAGGAAAGATGTGAAGAGAAAGGGCTTGACAGTCTGTCTGTGACTTTAGGCAAGGCAGCTAAACTTTCTGCATTTCTTTGGATGGGTTGAATGCTTGAACCAGATGCAGGATGGTACCACACACAGAACAAAAATCTTTGGAGGTCTAGGATACAATTAGTTAAAATAACATTAAAAATTGCTTTCATTTTAAAAAACTACATTTAGGATTTAAAAATTGGATGGAGGTTGGAAGTGGGGCTACATTCTTTTTGCTCTGGTCTCTGCCTCATCAAGGGAAGAGATATAAGACTTAGAAGACCAAAATGGGGACCAAAGGACCAGCGTTACTTATGGGTCAAAGATGTGCACAACACTCCTAAAAGTAGGGCTTCTATAACAGGAAACCATCAGAGACCAGGACTTAGACCTTACACTTAATGGAGCTTTCTAATCCTCCCTATCCCAAAGTTTGGTCTTAGTGCCCACCTGTTTGAGCAGTTGGTCTGTGACTCAGACCTTAGCTACCTGCTAACTAGTTGCCAGGACCACAGGCCTGCCTGCATACCCAGGCACAGCTAGAAGACAGAGGAAGGATGGATATCCTCCCTACTCCCTCCCACAGTAAGAGACCTTGTTTGCTTGTTTGTTCAAGAAGTTTATCACATGGAGACAGTGACCCAAGGAGAAAACCCAAAAGTATGAGACCATAATTCCCTGAGAGAAATAAGACAAAATATCATGTGTGAAGTATGTGTGACACTTAACATTGTGATTCCACCCACTATTAAATGTCTCTCATCAGTCAGGTCAGCTATTTCCACATGAGCAGGTGGAAGAGATAAGATGTAAGTACTGTCTTCTTCTCTACAAGCCAAAGTTCAAACATGGGAAGAGGTGTAAAATTGGGTTTCCTGAGTGGGGTAATCGAGGAAATAGAAGCATAATCAGTAAAAGAAACTTTAGCAAGACTTTTCATCGGAATGTTTCCTTTCCAGAAAAGAACCACATCATTCTGCTTTTCAGGAGGGAGACATACAAAGTGGACAGAATTTTTAATTTTCTGCCAGTGGTTACATCCTGAGAACTGCCCTAATGCTGAGATATCTCTTGGTTGGTCCTGAGTGATAGACAAAAATAATGTCCCCACCTATAGGAGGTTGACTCCTCACTGATCTTCTTCTGGAAGGTGAAGGCTTGGTCTAAGAGGCATCTGCAACAAAAATCCAAAGAGCAAGGTCCTTACCATTAGAGAAAAGATGAAATGTTCTCCAGACTTTCCTAAAACTAACATGAGAGAAAAACACACGCTGTGAATCATTCACTTGAGAACAGGATTGCAAGAGCTGAGGAAAGCTCAGGGAAACCAAGGAAGGAGAAAGTACAGAAATGTATTTCCAGAGATAAAGAGCACAATTCCTTAGTGAGCTAGCTTGGAGAAAACAATTTAAGGGAGGCACATCTTTGATCTGTCTTTAACAGATGTTTACTAACTCACAATGATCCTGGAGCCAGCTGTGGTTGACTGAAGAACATTTTCCATCACAAATCCTTGGTGGTGAAAAACAATAAAGTTGAAAATGGATGGCACCAGATTGTGTCCATGATTTATCATTCTTGTTTTATCACCAAGACTCAAAGAGCCCTATCAAGGAAGCTAATGCAAAGGAAAAGGCAAAGAAATATATTTGATAAGAATCATTTATTTGAGGTCAACATGAAATGTTTCTTTTTAAAAAATTAAAGAAATGAAGAATAATAATCCAGTGAACACTCATAGCAAACTTTCAAAAATAAAGAATTCAATTTACTAAGGATATAGAGCAGCAAATTCTAATAATGGAATGATGACTTAATAATTTAATGGGAATAGAATGCCTGGGAGGGGACTCCTTCTCCAGAGATCATTTATACATTACCCTGACTCTAAGAACTGTATTCAGGTCAAACATGGAAGTTCTTTGTCTTTATGTTATTACTTGTTCCTGTGCTTTGTAGCATTTAGAATCACCATGCTTTGAGGATAAAACTTAAGAAAATTGTCTTTCGCCTCTTTCTTTTTCTCAGATTCTTTCTTAATCTTTCCTGCTTAATGGATTTTTCACTTGTCCATCTGCTTAGAATCGGCTCTTGCTTCAGCTCTTTAACTGGCTGATTTCTTCTCACCCTTCATGTTCAGGGTAGAATATCTCCTCCTCCAGGAAGTCTCTTATGAGCTCATTTAAAGTAAAAACAAACTTCTATTATTTTCTAGTCCATTTCTCCATTTATTTACATCATAGTGATTATCAAATTACCACATTTTGATAATCAAATTATCAAAGAAGAATCCAAAAGGGAATTTAGAAAGTATCTTGACCTGGATGAAAATAAAAAATTGTAGTATGCCACTGAAGTAGTATTAAGAGGGAAATATATAACTCAAATGCCTATATTAGAAAAACAAAGGTCTAAATTCAATTGCCTCAATTTCCACCTTAAAAAAAAGGAAAAAAAAATTAAAATAAGTTGCAGGCAATAATAAAATTAAAAGTAGAAATCAATGAAAAGAGAAAAGCAATAAAAAAAATAATAATAGCTGAATCTTTAAGAATGTCAGTAAAATTGATCAACTTCTAATCAGACTTAAAAGGAAAAAAATAGAGAGGAAACACGAATTGCCAATATCAGGAATAAGAGGTGATATCACTACAGAGTCTACAGACATGAAAAGGGAAAAAAACAGGAAATACTATGAACAATTTTATGCCAACAAATTCTACAAACTAAATGAAATGGACAAATGTCTTGAAAGATACACACTACCAAAGCAAACAGGTAGTGTGAATTACACTATATCTTTTAAAGAAATTAAATTTGTAGTTAAAAATCTTCTCACAGAGAAAACTCCAGGGCCACGTGCCTTCAGTGATGAATTCTATTATTGGAAGAAATAATGCCAATTCTATATGACTAATTCCAGAAAGATGATAAGGAGGGAATACTTTTCAATTCATTCTATGGTGCCAGCATTATCCTGATACAAAATCCAGACAAAGACATTATAGGAAAAGGAAACTACAGGCCAATATCACTCATAACCATTGATGCAAAAATTCTCAACAGAATTTCAGCAAATTAAATCCAACTACATATACGCATGCATATATACATAAACACGAATGTACACATGTGATATGACAACATGACCAAGTAGGGTTTGTCCCAGGAATGAACGGTTTATATAATATTTTAAAATAAATCAATGCAATTCTCCATATTAACAAACTAAAAGTAAAAGCCATATGTTATCGTAATAAACACAAAAAAGCATTAGATGAACTACAATATCCATTCCTGATTTTTTAAAAATCACTTTCAGCAAATAAGGAATACAAAAGAATTGCCTCAAATTGATAGAGTATATATGAAAAATGTATAGAAGACATCAGACTTAATGGTAAAAGACAATGTTTTCCTCCTAAGATCAAGAAGAAAATTTTATCTTTTCTCACCACTTCTATTCATCATTATACTACAAGTTCCAACCAGTGCAATCAAGAAAGAACAAGAAATAAAAGTTATCCAGATTGGAAAAGAAGTTAAAATGTCTTTATTCACAGACTACGTGATTGTCTACATAGAAAAAAATGATGAAATCTCAAAACTGTTACTAGAACTAAGAAGAGCATTTAGTAAAGTTGCAGGATACAAAATCAATACAGAAAAATAAATTATATTTTTATATTCTAACAATGGGTAATCAGAAATTAAAATTTAAAAACCATTATCATTTACAAAAACATAAAAATATGAAATGCTTAGTTATAAGTTTGACAAAAGATATGAGAGGTCTTTACCCTGAAAAAGAAAAACATTACTGAGAGAAATTAAAGAAGACCTAAATGAATGGAAAGATACACCATGTTCATGGGTTGGAACACTCATATTGTTAACATTCATATTCTACCCAGATTGATCTAAGTTTCAATGTGTAATCCCAAACAAAATTTCAGCAGACTTTTTTGTTAAACTTGTCAAAGTGATTCTAAAGTTCAGTTGGAAATGAAAAAGTCCTAGAATAACCAAAGCAAGTTTGAAAAATGAAATCAGAATTGGAGGTATAACACAACCTGACCTTAAGAGTTATTATAAAGTTACAGTAATCCTCGCAGTGTAATCTTTATATCAAGATCAAAAACAAATCAATAGGCCAGAAGAAAGAATCCTTGGGTAGACCCACACATAAGGACAACCAGTTTTCAATCAAGGTGCAAAGGTAGGTCAATATAGAAGTGATAGGCTTTTCAACAAACAGTGCTGGAACAATTGGGTATCCATATGCCAAGGAACAATCCTTTATCCATAACTCACCCATATACAGAAATTAACTTAAAATGGGACATAGAATATAAAATCTAAATTATATAACATTTAGGAAACAACATAGGACAATTTCTGACCTTAGATTAACCTGAGATTTCTTAGGAACTATACCTAAAGCAGAAACCATAAAATGAAAAAAAAAAATCATACATTGAACTGTATCAAAATTAGAAAATTCCTGTATTCAAAAACCCTGATAAGAGAAGGAAATAACAAGAGAGCCTGGGAGAAAATAATTTGCAAAGGATATATCTGATAAAGAACTTGTATCCAGAATTTACAAAGAACTTTCAAAATTCAATAAGAAAGCAAACAATCCCATTAAAAAGTGGCAAAAGATTTGAACAGACTGCCACAAAGAAGATGTATGTTGGCAAATAAGAATACGAAAAGTGATGAATGTCATTAGTTATTAGGGAAATACAAATTAAGATACAATGTGATACCACAACAGACTTATTAGAATGGTTAACATTAAACACACTGACCATGCCAGTTGGCAAAGATGCAAGTGACTGGAATTCTCATATGTTGGGATGTAAAATGTTGCAGTCACTTTGGAAAACAGTTTGGCAGTTTCTTAGTAAGTTAAACATGCACTTACCTTATGGTCCAGCACTCCCATTCTTAAGTGTTTAACCAAATGAAATGACAGCTTATCTTTACACAAAAGCCCATTCATGAATGTTTATAGCAGATTTATTTATAATTGCCCCAAACTAGAAACAACCAAGATGTCCTTCAATGAGTGAATAATTAAGCGAGATGTAGTATATCCAAATAATGGTATTCTACTCAGCAATAAAAAAGGAGTGAACTATTTAAACAACATAGGTGAATCTCAAAATAATTATGCTCAGTTAAAGACATTACATAAAAAAGTGTAAATACTATATATATTAGTTTCCTTTGAGATATTGTAACCAATTACTGCAAACTCAATGCTTAAAATAACATATATGTATTGCCTTATGGTTCCAGAGGTCAGAAGTCCAAACTGAGTCTTATGCAGCTAAAATCAAAGTGGCAACAGGGCTGTGTTCCTTCTCAAAACTCAAGGGAAGAAACCTTTTTTCTGCTTTTCCAGCATCTAGAGGTCACCTACATTTCTTGGCTCATGGCCTCTTCCTCCACCTTGAAAGCCAACAATGGCTGGTCAAGTTTCTTTCACTTCACGGCACCTTAACCGCTGCTTCATTCATCACATCTCCTTCCCTGATTCTCCTTCCTCCCTCTTTCACTTACAAGGACCCCTGTGGTTTTATTGGGTCTACACAGATAATCCAGGATAAAATAATCTCCCCATCTCAAGATCCTTGACTGGATCACATTTGCAAAGTCCCTGTTGTCATTTAAGATAACCTATTCATAGGTTCCAAGATTAGCGACTGGACATTTTTGGAGGGCCATTATTCCATGTACCATACTATATAATTCCATTTATATACAATTCTAGAAAATGCAAACTAAAAAGGGTACAGAGAAAGGAAAAGGAAGAAGAGAGGAATTACAAAGGGGTAGGAGGAAATGCATATGGGATGATGTACATGTTCACTATCTTGATTGAGGTGATAATTTCACAGATATATACATACACACACACATATGTCATGTGACACTTTACTATGTATGGTTTATTGCATATCAATGATATCTCAATAAAGCTGCCTAAAAATACCTTTATTTTCTATCCTATTGCTCTTTTTATTTATGTCACAGCAATTATCCCAATCGATCACTATTTTATTTTTTATCTTCTTTGTTGTTTACCCCTACTCTCCTTCCACTCCCATCCCACTAGTACATAAGCACACTGAGGACTTCCTTACTGTGTTTAAGCTTGACCCAGAAGGTATTACACTAATGAGTAAAATGTTGAAATAAGTCCATTATTCAAGTGGAACTCTATAAAATTTAAACAAGGGTGGACTAAAGTTATGGTGTGAGCCACTTCACGAAAGAAGACTATAACTCCCTAAAGCCATATCTGTTTTGCTTATCACTGTACATCCAGAACCAATTACACTGCCTCAAAAATGAAATGATTAGATGAATGAAGAGCTCCGTGTAATATGGGACAAGTGTTGACAGGTTTCCTTGCCCACCAACTTAAGAAGTTCTCTACTTACCAGGTTTGAAGTCAACTAAATAATTTCTCTTCATATTAGTTTTACTCTTACATCTCCTAAATGAACAGGTTTGGACCCAAGTGGATGACTGTGTGAGGTGGACTTACTTTTGAGTATAGGTAGAGAGCTTAGAGGGAAGCAAGTCACTGATGTCAGAATTAGACCATTCCTCCAATCTTTCAAAAATTCTTTGCCAAGTATTGTTTGCTCGTATACTATATATGATTAATAAAAAGGTTACTGCGTCTTTGATTACTTCAGTCATCTTTTCTTTTTTTTTTTTTAGATTTATTTATTTATTTAATTTCCCTCCCCTCCCCCGGCTGTCTGTTCTCTGTGTCTCTTTGCTGAGTCTTGTTTCTTTGTCTGCTTCTGTTGTCGGCTCTCCTTACGGGGAGCACTCCTTGCGCGTGGGGCTCCCCGCTGTGTGCCGCGGCACTCCTTGCACTCATCAGCACTGCGCATGGGCCAGCTCCACACGGGTCAAGGAGGCACCGGGGTTTGAACCGTGGACCTCCCATGTGGTAGACAGACGCCCTAACCACTAGGCCAAGTCCGTTTCCCATCTTTTCAACTGAGACAAAAGAATGCCCCTAAGCTTTTTATTGCTACTAAAGGTTATTATCCCTGCTAGGTGGAGCTCACAAGCAGTTACAGTAATTCACTGGTGCTTAAAGTGGTGCTTCTGGTACTCAGTAAAAACAAGATAATCCCATTTTAATAAGGCAGTTCTAGACTGAGTTCACCATATATAATACCAAATGCTGAGCCATGTTGGATAAGCTGAATACAGAAGGACAGGTTATAAACAGAATTGGCCAGCTTTCCCAAAAGATGCTTTATTATATTCTCTATTATTTTTTGTTACTACAAGTTTGCTTTGTCTACTCAACTAAATTCTGAAGTATTGAAGGGTAAACATTGTACTTCATATTATCATATACCCCAATACAACATCATTTTCAATCCTATTATTTTATTTGTATGTTTTCACTTTAATTTCAATTTCAGTAAGATCCCAAGAACTTCCTCCTATAGTTCATGACTCAATAAACTATTAGATTTTAGTGTTTTCCTTCCAATATTTTTTTAAAATTTATCAGATTTATCTTTCAAACAGTCCAGTGGTATGGAGATGGACAAGATGGACTCTCAGTGTCTTCCTGTCCTATGGCACTGGGATTCTACCATGGTGAATACTGCAGTTTTTTCTCCTCAGCAGATTCACAAGGCTCAGATATCAATGTCTCTGTTTGGCATAGAGAGATTGCCAGCAACGTGCCCTGCAGGATTTCAGGAAAAAAGATATTACATAAAGAGAGTATGTCAAACTTCATGCTTTCCAGAGAAGTCTCATTGGAGGAGGTTCAGGCTTAAATTTCTCTTAAGCTTTTTAATATTGGTGTATATGTACATCTATATGTCCTTAATTCCCTCTACTTCCACAAGACACCTAACCTCAATATTTCAAGACCTAAGAGACCTTTAACCCATTGTTCGTTTTTGAGAAAAAAATTGCCAAAGTAAATATAAACAACTGTTTTTGCATTAAAGAAGAAAGTCAATATTGTAAGAATTTATCATAAAATAAGATCTTATATCTGTCCAAAGTTTGTAAACTTGGGTTGTTAATTTTTGATTGGAGGAAATTCTTAACTTTTTGTTCAACAAAGTGAAGAAAACTGCACCTTGTTTATTAGGACAACAGTCTTCATTCATAGAGTCACATCTCCACATGGGAAAATGTAGAGTTTTTCTATAATGATGAATATCCCATAGGTCCCACCAGTGACCCTATGCTAGGGACACTTTTGAACTTCACTTAAGTCAACTACAACTAGCCTTAGAATAATGACAAGGGAAGCCAAATGTTAGATGCATTCATCTGGATAGACCCAAAAATATGGCTCAGCTTGGTACTTCTCTAGGGTATCTGAAGTAGGAGGGATGTTCCCATTTTCTCCAGGCTAGGGGAGCATAGTGGAGACTCACCCATGAAGCCAGATCCTGGCTCCACCTTTGCTATAACCTTGTTAAAGTTGTGGGGTTCCATCAAGACCATGAAAAGGGATGTCCTAGGGCACATTCAGTTTTGACAGACTTGGGTTCTGAATGAACCACATTGCCTAGCATGTACCTCGCTCCATTTGCCCAGTTCCTTCACATCTAGGTTTCTACTCTATACCTCTGCCTTGCCCCTCCAGTTTGACTTATGGGTTGCTTTCATCACAGCCTCTAAATCCAGGTTTAATTTCTCATTGTCTTTTTTTTAGTTTCCTCCTTCAGTCAATTATATTTAATGACTGGTTTTCTGGTTAAAATCCCCAACTTAACTCATCCTGAAAGAATCTCTGTGGTCTGCCCTTAAGGTCAACATTTCCACCTCAAATGCCCCAGTCTTATATGGAGGATCCAACCACCCAGCAGCAGCCCTGATTCCCTCACCTCACTACAGAGCCTCCATCTTTGGTTTTCCTGGGTTGCAGGGTTTGCATACCCATTCTCACTGTGACCTTACCATAATTCTTTCTACCTCCTCCAGTTCAAGTAGCTGTATAAATAAAAAATCACACATTCCTGAAAGAGTCATCATTGCCCACTTTTCTATTCCCTGGATCCTGTCTGAGACTCTCCAACCCTTCAACACAACTTATTCGCATTATTGCCTGACCTGTTTGTGATTGGGAAGGTGGAGGTAGGGATTTCTGGCAGGATCTAGAAGTCTAAAGTAGAAGAGGGACTTGCCTACTGACTGTTACCTCCTCAGGGAGAACCAGCGAACCCAGGAAGAGTCAGAAACACTAAGGGACCCCTGAGATCTCAATAACGCCAACCACTCAGTAGTTCTGTTAGTGCTGCATTCGTGTCAAAGGAGAGGTGAGTGGAAAGGAAAGAGAACAGAAAAGATGGAGAGAATGGGGCAGGATTTTAGCTTCTCTTTTCCTGCCTTTCTAGATGCTTGGGTTAAAAACAAAGAATTCTGAGAAAGTTTAGTTATGGCCTCTTCAGTCTTGCCCTTCCCTGGACTTTGGCTGGGTTGCCCTTATCAAGCACTTGAAAAAATTCTAGAAAGTTTTTGTGGAAATATAACCAAAAGTTTCATGGAGATAGATAACTTTCTAAGAAGTTGGACTCCAAAAAAGGATTTAGTGTGAATGGGAACAGAATATTTTAAATATTGCAGTTACTAGACTGCAGTGATATTTGAAAGTGATTAACAGTGTTTAAGAATTAGTAAGAAAGGCACCAATGGGTATATAAAAGTGTTATTTTAAGATTAAAACAAAGAATTTAAACTTCTGCTGTGTTGGTAGAAGGCTAGTCTGTTTTGATAGAACTGTGCTCCTTCTCTTCTCTTTTTTCTTTCATTTATTTTCATTTTAAAAATGTGCATGACATGATAATCTACTCCCATTATCCTTACAGACAGCATTAGCCAAGCTGCCTTAACCACTGGTCTAAAATTCCAATTGCTTCTAGGCAATGGTATAGCCCAAATGGAGGTTCACCTATTAAAATGATGGCCAAAGGCCTTGAAATTCTATACAAGTTACAAAAACAGCTTCACTACCCATATCTCCACTTCATTCTCTTTTGTCCATTTCTGCTTCAGCTTGTTTTTCTCTTCCCAGTCATGACCAGAACATCTGCTTTAACACAAAATGAACTTCAATGTCTGGTTTTCTCAATCAGATACATGATTTTTACCTACTATGCAAGAAGATTTCAGAGTATATGTTTTTTGGACATGACATTCCTAGACATCAAACATTTTATGTTCTAGGTCTTTCTATCCCTCCTTGAATTCAAACTAAGAGCATGCCATAAATAGAACTGAGTGCATTTCCTAAGGCAAAATATAATTTATCTGCTAATTAATGACTTTCTCATTTTGCTACTGCAAGCCCACTAAACAACCACTGTAGAAGAAGGGATAAAAAGTGGAAATCAAAAAAAACAAGTGGACAGTTAGGGACATTCAGAAGGTCTCTGTAACATACAGACACAGAATGACAGAAATTGGAAGGACCTTAGAAAATATGGTACAACTTCTGTCAGATTCACCAGTCATGGAGTTAGCTAGGTGACCTGGACACACCGTTTACAATTTCTGAGTTTCATTCAGTGGTAAAGCCAGGTGTGGGAACCAGATTTTCTGATGCCTTTCTTCCATGAAGCATTTCCAGTTACATCACCTAGTTGTTTTCAAATGGAGAAACACAAGCTCCGAGGCCATCCCAGATGAGTATGGTACCTCCTATTGCGAGTATTCTCAGCCCTCACTGCTGTAGCTGTGTATAGTCAGGTCAGCTCTGGAAAGCCTCTAGGGAAGAGGTCTCCAAGTGATCCTACAGAGTCTACCATCAGCTCTGAGACCACCTAACAGCAGCAAACCTCTTGAGATAAATCAGCACTAACCATCGGTTCCCCTTTCCTAGAGAACTGTTTCTTATTCTCATTTCCTAAGGCCTTATCAGGCCCCAGCCCCTAACCCCAGGCTCAGCTCTGGAAAAGTGGATCTTCCTTAAATACCCAAATACTTTAGTCGTCCTTGCTGACTAAAGGCTAAGCTTTTCATTCATCATGGAAAATTTTCAAAGCAAAAGGAATGTATTTATCTTAATTCTATCCTTATGCTTTTTATTATTCCTTTCCTGTAGACTTCTAGTCTTAATTGAAAAGAGAGAAAAGGGAAGAAAAGAAAATCTTCAAAGAACATACTCCGTAACTCCTGGTAGTGGACTCATGTCTGATAAACCCCCTACAAGCCTTGAGGCAGAGCAATTTATAATTCTATTACTTCAGGCAACCAAGTTTGTATGGTCAGACCATTTCCTGGGAGTATTCTCCTTTCCTGGAAGTAAACTTGTTCCAGTCCTATAGACTTGCCTGGAAGGTTGCCTAGGGTTTACCACTTCTCAAGACTTCAGCCAATATCCTGAACTCTGAGAAAGGTACGAGGAAAATGGGAATAAGTACAAACAATAGGAATTAAAGTTATACAACTGGCAGAAATTTGCCAGGGAAGATTTTGAGTTCTGGAATATATTTTTAAATATACCTGAATAGATTTAAGTCAAGTTGGGAAGGGGATGGGGGCAGAATAAAAATAAAAATAAAGAAAATTGACCAAGAGAAATACTGATTTTATTCATTTCCCCATCTGAGAATACTTTGAAATACAGGCTAAGCAGAGATGCTTGGCGATTGGCATTCAGCAACCTTTCTGAATGGACGTTTCTTCCTGGCTCGCTGTGTCCTACTTCCTTTTGGCCTTTGCCTCTCTCAGTTCCAAACGCCCTGATATTCTCACATCCTAAAACTGCTTTGTGGATCAGTCACTTTCTAGTATATTGTTCTCCTCGTAAAGCTCAAACTCCTGACCTTTGATTTTGAGACCTTCTTCTGCCAAACTCTAACATGCTGCAGCTTCTCTTCCTTGACCTCTCCTTCCATTCTCCAGATGTGTCCCTCCACCAGCTTAGCCCTCAAACTACCGAGAGCCAGCCCCTAGCAGAGTTATAAAGGACTCCTTGTCTGGCACCCTCTACTATCTTATTCAGTGTTTGTTTTCTTGAAAGCATTGATATAATATTATGTATTTATTTGTTGATCACTGCTTCCCCCACTACAATCTAAGGCCTATAGAAACAGGAATTTTGCCTTAGTCCACATGTAATCCTTAGCACCTAGAACAGTAAGAGCCATGTGGAAGCTCAACAACGATTTTGTTGCTTAATTAAGTGAATGCACAGATAAGGTCATGAGCTACGGGAGCAGAACCTGTCATGGAAACTAGGTATTATAATTCCTAACCTGGTTTATTTCCCAATACAGTACCTTAGAAGAATTCAAAAGATGGGCTATAAGTCAATAGTGATTCTGGCTGAGGAAAAGGAAGCCCTTCCAGCCCTCCATGAAGTCATTCCAATTAGGGCCTCTCCACTCTTCCCGGATCCAACAAAAACCCTGATGGCCAAAATTTAGGAAAGTCGTTCTCTATTCCATATACATAAACAAAAACCCTCCCATTTTTTAATAGCCAAAACAGGTGTATGGCGTAGGGGGAGAAGGGGTATATGTTAGTTGGCCCCCCATATTCCCTGCCCTATTTATAAAGAGAAAGTTGGAAAATCATTGAAGCAACATTGGATCCCAGGTTTAATACGAGCACTGCATCTAGGTTTCCAAGTAATAGACCTTGAATGTTACCTTGCATATCCTTTTTTGTTTATTCAGGATTTCATAACGTTTCTACAGTTAAAAGTTGATGCTCCTTGACTCAGTAATAAGGAAATGCACATGTAATTAAGAAGCATATTGTAATGGAAAGTGCACAGGATTGGGAGCCCAGAGACTTTGGATCTACAATTTGCTAAAAAGCTCATTTTCCATGCCTCTAAAATGGCAGGGTGGGTTGGGGAAAGCATAGCTTCAAATTCTATTCAGGTTCTAATATTTTATGATGTTCAAAGATGTCCCAATATGCTTTCAATGGTCTTTGCCAGCTTCTTACCAGAAATTTTAACAAGGATCAGCAATGGGATTGTGTTTTCCCTCTCCCTTTTCTCTTTTCTAGAAGATTCTTGTTTTAAAGAGAAGCAAAGTGGAGAAAAGGCCAAAGGGCTAGATTTTTTTATCTTACTGATGCCTACATCTCAGGATAAAAGGACAAACTAAAGCAAGGCTGGCTGCCAGAACATGTACGCCCAGCCTTCTGTTGGTACCCTGAGACTGGCCATTTTGTCTCTTTGACTCATATCATGCCCTGTTCTCAATTTTGATGATATTCTACATACCTTGCTCACATAGATTCATTTTATTGAGTGCTAATTCTATGCAAGGTGCTAAGGATGCAGTTTGGAAGACAAGTTTATCTGCCTTCAAGGAACCTATGATCTGAGGACAGGACAAGTGTCAGAGTAATTCTAATATAATTTTAATATAAGAAAGATTAAACCTCTGCTATAGTTCTTGTCAAAGTTCTGGGGGAGACTGATTCATTTTGATTTCAAATTCAGTCCCATGAATGAAGTTATACAGATAGGAGAAAGATTCTTGTATGCCAAGCATACATTTAATATTTTGTATAATGACTATTTAGGAAAACCTAAAAATTGGACTAAATAGACTATGTTTTGGGGGAGCTTAATGACAGCTTAGGCTAATGTGGTGAAAACAAAGGATATAAAATTAATGCATTTCAAGGCTTTATCTGTGTCAGGTGTATCAAAGATAGTCCTTTCTCAAGGAGCTTAGTTGGGGAAAGTGACTCACAAACTAAGGATCCCTGAAGTCAGTATTGAGGATTCTTATTAGTGAAAATGTGGAGAAGCATAATAATTCTATCTATGGTGTGACTTCCAATGCATATTTGTTGAGTTGAGCGTACCTGAGCTAGATATTAAGGGACACAACTTTTGGTTTACCAACCTGGGTCTCCACTGGCCTACAAGAATATCAATGGGAATGGATGGTAAAGGGAAAAGGAGGGAGAAAACATACTCTGAGTCAGAGGAGAATATCCAAGTACTGGGCTACTGATTGAGAGGAGGACCTCAAAGAGATGCACGGATGCATGGTACCCTCGGACCCTGGAATCGGGCTGTTCTGGATTTGACTGTGTGAAGTCAGGTGAGTATCCTCATCTGTCTGTGCTTAGGTTTCCCTTTCCATAAAATGAGCATGATAATGTTGTCTACTGCACAATGTTTTGAGGATTCAATATGATAATATATAGTGCTTGGCCAACAGAAAGCACTCAATAAACGATAGCAATGATGGTGATGATGATTGACTCTAGGGAGATGGTATCACACATGCAAAAAATGTGTCTGAAAAGGAAAAAAAAAAGCCATTTCTCTATAATATATGCAGAATAGAGGAAGATGAGGAGAAATAGTGGAAACAAACTCTGCCTGCTTCACATACAATTGGAGGCATATAGGCACATTGGAGAATGGAAGTCCTAGTTCTTGTCTATCACTTCCCATCAGGTGTGGAGGCAAGAAGAATGGCCATTTCCCAAACTTCAGGCATGCTAGTGAGTTCATCAGGACTTGGCAGGTATATCCTCTACCCACTCACCTTCATGCCCTTCAGTGAAACCGCTAAATCAAAGCCAAAGTAGCCCTAGTTTTCAGGAAAACACCAAACCTTAGGAGCTATCCCGCTAAGCCTGGAGTCTGGGCTGAAAGGAAGGTGGTGGGGTGGAATGGGGACAAGGAGTCAATGTTTGCCCTCTAATTAATTCACAGAGGGAAAAAACGTCTTAAAACTTTCCATCAGTGTGTCTGCCCCAATGAGTGATGGAGCAGCACCCTCGAAACAATAACAGTGATAATAAAGATGAAAACAACAGCCATTCTGTTTAAGTCCTGGCACCAGGCAACTTTCCCTGCTGTGACAGCAAAGGAGAGGACTGCCTCCTTGGGAAATGTCTGGGAAATCATATCCTGGCTAGTCTTGGGTCCTAGGGCTGCCACATTTCAGTCAAAAGCTCTTTTAGCAGAGTGGAGGAGGAAGAAGGGAAATAAAAGCTATTGGAAAGTGGGGAATGAGTGAAAGGACAGAAAAAAATATTTTTCCCTTTGGGACCTGTGATGTATACAAGCTGACAAATTAGAGAATGACAGAGCTGGGAAAGGCCTCAGAGATGCAGTACAACACCCTCATGTTGTAGATGAAGAAACAATACAAGGAGGCTTAGTGATTTGGTCACAGTCATATACTGGGAAGATCGCAATAGTTAAACTATTGTCATAGTTGCAGATAGGAATGAAAGGGGCTGAAGAACAGAAGAAACAAGTGAGAACAAAGTCAAGGGGTTGTCTCCAAGAGATTTTTAGAAACTGTGATAAACAATATTGAAGGAGAGTTAAAAGAAGTTATAATAAAGATGGTGTTGAGAACATTCCAAGATTTCTGGCTTGTCATTTATGAAGATGGGAGATAAAGGAGAGGGAAAGGGGTGAGAATTTGAGACCATGTTTGCTATTTGAGTGGGAAATTCAGTTGCAATGTCAAATAAGCTATTATTTGGAGATTAGGAAAGGGGCTCAGATTTAAGGGACCAAAGCATGTAGGTAGTAAATGAAGCTGTGGGAGAGGATGAAGTCATTGAGAAAGAACTTAAATAGGTGGATGAAGAAAAGAGCACCTGAAGAACACAGACACGTGAGAGGCAGGTAGAGAAAAATGAACTGCGAACACTGAGGAGTGGCCAGAGGTGTGCGAAGAGTCTGGAGTAGGGGTGTGGTGTTCCAACATCTCATGCTTAGATCCTCCCTATAGCAAAAAGGAGTCTTCGGTTTCCTTAACAAATCTATATCTTTTCTCTGCTCTATGCCTCCATTCCTGAAACTGCTGTCACATAAAACATTTAACTTTTCACTATCCACTCAAAAATCATATTCATCTTTCAAAACTTATTTCTCCTTTCCTCCACTTCTAGCCATTTCTCTATCCTCTGACTCTCGACAGCACCATTTTTTCTAGTCTTTGTCATCAAGGAACTTCACCACAGCAGGGTTCATGTCTTACCTCTCACTGTTGGGTGCAGAATCTAACATATTACCTTGTCTGTCTATTTGTTTGGGAAACATTCTGAGAACTGACATACCTATAGACCCAAAACTCCTTGCTGCCAGAACCAAGTTTAGAACTCAGATCTCTTTACCCTTATCTAGGCACTTGGTCTACAGCCTCTTATTCCTAGCTCGTCAATTTGTAATGCTCATTTGAAGTCCTGACCTATTCTTCCCATTATCCGTGCTATACATTATCTTGGTTTGGGAAATCTAGAGGTTTACTATTAATTTGGAAATATGTATTATTTTTAGTGTTTGTCTGAATTAATGGGACACACACAGGGGTTCTTAACTTGGGCTCTGTGAGCTTGAATTGAAATTCTAAAAAACTTTTTTTTGTGGGGACATGTTGGTGCAGATACGATATCTCTATTAAATAATGCACAGTATTATGTGTAAGTAAGAGGCCCATGGTTTTCACCTGGCTGGCAAAGGGGCCTATGGAAGAAAAAAGGTTAAGAACCCCTGCACTAGAAGTTCATTGCTGAAGGCTGGAGGCTGAAGGCTAGAGAGCGGAGTGGAGTGGAGCTGAGCAAACCACACATGATCAGGTACGGATTAGGGACACATTGCAGGCTTTTTATTATGAGATTGCAGTTGAAGTTTTGCCTTACAAAGATCAAATAATTTTATATACTGTTGGCCCATTGAAGTGAGTGACATAAGAATTCAGCTACATAAAGAAGGACTGGGGTCAGCCTGGTGTCATGGAACTGTCTCTTCTACGGTTCACTGGATGCAGGCAAATGGAGAACAACTAAGCAATTCTCAGGAGAGGAAAGTGTTAAGTTGGCTGAAGGTACTAAAGGAGACCTGGAAGAATTTGCCACGTGTGCCCACGTGTGTTATAATTTATTAAAGTAATTGAATGTAAATTTTTAGAGTTCTTCATGTGCATAAGTCATGCCTTACTCATTTTTAACCTCCCCAGTGTTTGGCTTGGAGTAGTAGTATAATACATGACCCTTTAATGAACAGGTTCAAGAGTTTTAATGTTAACTCCATCACAAAACAAAGCATGAAATACCCAGATATTTAGGATAACAGGGTTTGAGACGACAAATCCAATTCCTTTATGCTTCTCTTGGGAAGCTATTTTCTCTGATCATTCCACCCTCACTTGTATTGGCTTCCCCAAGTGCTGGCTTCTCAAAAGCATTTAAAGAATGAATAGTTAAATGGTACCTGTTCATTTTTTCAAAATGAAAATTGTACGAAGTATGCAAACAATCACATCAAGTATGCATTGATCGTAACAAGTTTTGGCTGTCCCAACATATTACCCCCATTCCTTTCCACTGTGGTTACCAGGTAGGTTGGATGGGGCTCAATATTCCTCAGTTTATTCCATGTCTTGCCCAGCCAGCCCCTTGGGAGGCATGGAAAATGAGTGAGTTCAGTCTAGAACCTCAAACCTGTAGACTGCCAAGGGCTAGTGGAATTTCACCAGCATCCAATCCTCATCCTTAAAAGGGCTTCCTCTGCCAGGGACCCATCCTCTAGATTCCTGCTTAAGGATATTGCCTGCTTTGGCAGAGCCTGCTCACACCAGGCTTGGAGGGAGTGGATCTTAGGGCAGAAGGTGGATTAAACATTTTTCCATGCTACTTCTTGCCTTCCCTGAAACAGTCGCTTGGACTACAGCACTTGATTCAGCAAGGAATTTTATCCTGAAGCCATCTGGCAACACAGAGGCAATATCTTTTTATATTCTGCTTTCCTTGGGAGTAGCAAGCCAAGATAGATTTATGTTTGTCTCACTAAAAGGAGATGACTGTGACTTTTGGGGACCCTAGTTCTAGGGTACTGGGACCAAGGGGAAAGGAAGTTGGGAAAATCAGATGATTACTCTGCTTCTACCCTCACCAGTTTCGCAGCTAGTGTCAAGTCCATCCTCTGGGTCTTTCTTTCCATACTGATAAACTGGGGTAAGACCCACATGTTATAACTCAATCAGTGAAACTAAAACAAGAGAAGAGGGGTAAAAGTTTGAGGAGACTTGACATGGAAAGTATGACAGAGTCCTCTATAAACGGGCTCTTTACTGAGTCTTTCAGGTTGATTAATTTGTCTAGTTCCAGGGTCCATCTAAACAGCCCCTGCACTAATTGATCTAATGTGTGCAACACGATTCCTCCTGCACTGCCTTTTCTCACCTTTTTTCACTTCTCTAGGACACAATATATTTCAGTACATAACTGCACAGCAAATAAAATTAATTTGGGGGGAGATGGCATTTAACCAAAATTTGAGTCTTTGGTCAGGAACTTGGAATGTATTAAGCAAGTGTGGCTAAACAATTGTATATAATACTGCAGAGTAAAATATGGTAGTGCCAGATAGGGAGTAGTTGTAAATGGCTTTGGCGTTTTTTCTCCTAGACACTTTGACATGCAGTGGAGAGAGAACAACACTTAGTGGATCACTCAGGTGGTGACCAAGAGCTGAGCAAAGAACATTTGTTTTCACAGCCTGTGAGTGGCCTTTCTCTATCTGGGTGATGGGTAGAAACTGCCATGTCCTAGAAGCAGGCCTTGCCATCCTGAAAATACCATGATATCATCATTATACATTCTTTTGTGTTTGTGCATTTACATCTGTTTATATAATCTCCTTCCGACCTTGGCTGGAAGTTCAGTTTGTGATAGAAGAAAATAAGTTTAACTGAGTGTCCACTAAATTAGTTGCAAGATATATGAAATGGGCCAGATTGATTTTGGTTTAGAAGAAAGAGAAAAATGGTCCTAAGGAGGAAATTGGGCCCAGAAGAAAACAGGTCAGATACCTCCAGAAAACCCTGTCACCTGAGGTCTACTTTCTGCCTTGGAGACAATTCCAATCAAATGTGTTTTTCCCACTACATCCCAAACTCCAATAATGAGCCAGGAAAGGTTGATGTAACTGAGACAGAGTTGAAGATGATGAGGTCGGCCAAGCTGGCTTGCCATCATAAATAACTTGACTGATATCCATCGCAGTGGTCTAGGAAGTCAAATAATTGAGTCTAGGCCTATATTGTATCTCCTCAGCCCGGCTGCATAACTCAGAGCAAGTCACTTCTCTCTGGAATTTTCCATCTGTAAAATTATATCACAGCTAAGAACTGGCCTACTAGAGGGCAACACAGTACATTTCCTCTCCTCAGCACCCTGATATTGATTAGCCTTGCTCAGCCTAAGGATCATGACTCTCGCATGTTTGTGGGGCTATGACTTCTTTCTGGGCCTCACGCTCAAGACCAAGCACTCTCCCTTCTGTTTCTGATTGAGATGATACTTTGTTTGTGTGTGGTTGTTTGTTCTCTTCTTTGTGGGTCATGAAGAGTTGTGATAAAAGAGGAGGACTGGTGATGGAGGAATTGGATTTCAGTGATGTACCTGAGAAGCCTGGTCATAAGAGATCTGAATATGATCTGGGCATGGATGGGTGAAGAAGGAGGTGTGTGGCAAGGCAGGAGGAAGAGACAAAGCAGAGAGAAGGTAGAACAGGGCTGACGAGCATAAGAATGGACCCCCTAAGATTCAGGGACAGTTGTTCCTGCAGCCCAGGGACTTCCCTCTATGGTCTAGCAGCCAAGTTCAGGCCAATTCTCCATGTGCGGGGATTGAAAGCCATCCTACAAGAAGCCGTGGGACGCTCTGCGGACAGACCTCGCAAATTCCCAAGATTTCACCACTGCCCCGTATGTTGGCTGCCTCCCTCCTGCCCCTCCTCCTGAGACTCTGAAGTAAAGGAGGTCAACCTGCCGGTTGTGTCTGGGAGGCTTCCTCCATGTTCTTGAGAAAGGCTGGCTATCGAGAAGTGCCTCCAGGCTTCTGCTCCTCCCCCCAGTTCAATCCAGCTCCGACAGGAGGTTTATTCCCTGCTTGCACCCAGATGGAGAACCCGGCCTGCTTCCCGAGCTGGGGGCAGAGCCACGCTGGCACATCCCTTCCACCCTCTATTCCCTTAGTCAACATAGGTTAGAGTGCCCACCCAAGATGGGGAGGGCCAGAGGCAAGGTGAGATGCATAACTATGCAATTTTTGAGACCCTGAGCTTCCGGAAATTTCATATTGTGCTTTTGCTGAGACGTACCCAGTTTTCCTAGGCCCCGCCCTCTAATATCACAGTGTGTGCAGAGAACAGGTGCACTGAGACAGCGCCACTCCCATCACACCTGGGAAGCCTCCTGAAGCCCAGGGGGGGAAGTAGTTGGCATTCAATTACTTTTCAAGCCACCACCTCTTCTTTCTTACTCCTCTTTTTAAAAATTGTTACATCTGTAGAAAACAGTACACAGTCTTTGTTTTTTAAAATTATACAGAACTGAAAAGTACAAAAAGGTTAAAAAGAATCTAAATCGCCCCAGAATTCCATCATTAAAATATCATCACCAATAATTGGAAAGGGTTACTCTAGATATCTCTTTATGTATATAGATAGATATAATTTTGCAAAAATGAGATCTTCTTACTTTTTACTTTTAAAAATCAAAAGTACTGTTTACTTGAATTTAAAGGAAGAAAAGACTGTTATGAAACTGAAGGAACTGCTGAATTTCAGAAAAATAATTCTTTACCACATGAGATATCAATACCTAAAAGAATTCTCTTTGTTTAAGGAGTGTATGCTGGGGGCGGGAGGGGGTAAGGATTTGCAAAACTTTAAGATATGGGGCTCACTTTTTTAAAAAACTCATTTATTTTAGACCCTGACTTTTCAGGCCAGTGCTTATTTTAAACACGAGGTTTTTAAGCAATATTTTTCAAAAACTCAGTCCTTACCAAGTATTTGAAGCAAGTTAGTTTGGCTTTCTGCCTAATTCACCCTTTCCTTTAGCAATAAAAGTCTAGTAACTAGCTTGCCAGGTTTCTAGAGTAGTCTCCATACTACAGTCCTTCCTCCATGATGGGACTTAAAACAATTTTCAGCCTTTAGTTTAATGGCATGGATGGATGGATGGATATGTGTGTATGTATGTTCTTGTAAAATTGCCTAAAAATTGAAGTTAGTATCAGAGTCATTAAGTATAAGTATCAGAGTCATTAAGTATAATGCTTCCAAAAGCTGTGGGATACGTTTCAGTACTAGAGCATCGCTGAGTTTAAAATGCCATGGCTACACAGGTATTCCAACCTTAGTCACATCTTTCTCTTAACATTTCAGGAGGTTCAATAACACAGGTCATGGTTGCTTATTAAAATCGTGATGCACTCCTGTTCTTTAGCATCCTAAACTCCCTGAGCCATCATTCTTTCCTCCTCCAGTGAAACTTTCCCTTTTGTCCACACCCTTTTACCCTACCATCCTGGTGCCTCAATCACCTCTCTCTCTCCAATTTCACCCTTTGTGGTGGACTTTGGCTTGTCATAAGCCTTTGTTGCATTCAGCCCCCTTCAAGAAGATACCTGCCCTGCTTGTGCCTTTCTCTTATCAGAGAGTGTAGGAAGGGGAGAAGATAAGCAGACAACATCCAAATGTTCTGCCATCAGAGGAAAAAAGCAGAGAGCCTGCGACCCCCACTATGCTGGTGATTTGTGTCTGGTCACCCTAACTTTGTGGTCGGGTTGTTGGGAAAGATGGTTATAGTGGAACAGGGATGGCAGGGAGAGATTAATTGCTTAACAATTTATCATCTCTATCCTGTTGGTTTCTATACTCCTGGAAGCAGGAGTAGAAAGAATAGGAAGTTTAATACATGGCAATGGCACCACCTTTCAAGTAGTGTCGTGAAATATCCTGAAGAGCACACTTTTCAAGCATTGGCAATTAAGCAGTAAGAGCCTTTCAAAGACTGTTTTTTGTCTGAGACCAAGGGTTTTTGTAATGATTCTGAGTTTGACTTTTTTGTGCCTGAGCCTGCATGGTGGAAAGAAATTGAGTGGAGGAATAGGAAGAAAAGTATGTATCAGGAGCTTGTAGAAAATCAATCCAAATGAAAAGAGCAAAAGGATGTCTGTGGACAGCTATGCTGGCTGGGATCTGGGACCAGTGCTGGAGAGAAAAGCTCTGCCTGCTGGAGCTGGGTAGCAACACAGCTCTGATTGGTCAGATCTGTGCAGAAAGCAGGCCTGTAGCATGGGCTCTGAGCTTGTCTTTGCAGGCTGCTGAACTGGGGCCGGCCTGGGCAGGCCCTGGCAACAACATGCTCGGAAGCACCCCGAGTTCAGCTGTGTGGCTGGCGGCAGGTAGGAATCCTGAGGGCATTTGGACTTGGTGGACCACCACTTAAAACTACAGCTTCCTGCCGCTGCCTGGTGCCCATTGCCTCCCATAGACTGGACTGGTGTCTTCACAGACCATAATCTCTTTAAGACAGGGACTTACCAATAGTAGTAACACAGGCAGAGTGTGTGTCTGCCAGGAAATCAGCCAGGGAATCAGGAGCCTGGGTTCTGATTCTATAGCAGACATTAATTTCTGCATGTGCATCTACCAGACATAGCAGAGGACTTAGCAATCTGCTGGGAAGTACTTCACAACATTAACCCATAAATTCCCACAGCTCAAGAAGATCAAAACAGGGATTATTCCATTTTCCAGATAAGGAAACTGAAGCAGAGGGAGGCCCAGGTTCATGCAACTGACAGCAGTTCAGGGTCAACAGGAGAAGGAGACAATTTTATGGGCAACAAAGGCGTCAGGACAAGTTTGACCTGAAATTAAAGTATTAGGTTGAACCAATAGTTCCTATCATTAAAAATAAAATACCAAAAGGAATGATGGGGGAGAGGAAATCTGAATATTTGTTGCTGGAAAATTAATTTAAAAAATATATGTGATGTGTTCACAGATTGAATACTTAAAAACAGTCTAAAATGAATGAAAAGTGGGGAAACAAATGTGGCTCAAGTAGTTGGGCACCTGCCTACCACATGGGAGGCCCCAGGTTTGGTTTCCAGTGCCTCCTAAAAAGAAGATAAGCACACAACAAACAGACACAGAGGGCAGACAGCAAGCGCAAAACAATGGGGGGTGGGGGGGAGGGGAATAAATAAATAAATAAAGTAAATCTTAAAAAAAAAAAGAAGGAAAAGAGTCTATGGACATAAAAGGAATAAATTCCAGAAGTATTGTGGACTGAAAAAAAGCTAGTTGTAAGCAATTCATGCAATATAATATCATTGAGGGGAAACTTCATATGCACAGAAAAATATATATCATGCCATATTTAAGTATCAAAAAGCCAACAAAACATGGCCTAGAAGACAGACATCAAATTCTTAGTGGTGGTCGTCTCTGGAGAGAAAAGGTGGGGGCTGGGAAGAGGATCAAAGTAAAGTGTTCAACTTTAATCATAAGATTTTATTTCATATACATGTACATACATATGTATATAGATTTAAAAACTACCTGAAATCTACATAACACAAAATAACATGTTAAATATGAGTAGGGGGTATGTGTGTGTTTATATTACCCTCTTGCCTTTTCTAAAGTAAAAAAAAAGGCTCCACCTTCCTGTGCAAGCTTTCTCTAAACCTAAAATACAGTCTATCAAAAATATTTTAAAAATAAGTAATATGAGGGTCTCCCCCAGCAGCATCTTCACTCCTGCCGCCCAGCTCGCACAGTGCCGGAAATTAATCCATAGAGCTGCTGCTCCTGGGAATCCGCCTGTAGGACCAGGACCTTGAGGGAGAGGGAGAGGTGCACATGTGTGCACCATCTGAGAGTAAAAGAAAGTGAGAGCAGTCACAAGCCCTGCATTCTAGAGAGAGAAGGAACTTGCAGAAGCTGGGTGATGTTACTTCCCCGGCGGTCTGGTCTCCTCGCCCTTCCCTTCCCTTCCCTTCCCTGCCCTGCCCTGCCAGAAAGGAGCCTTTATTAAGCACCTTTACTCTGCACAGACCCCCAGTCAACTGGAAGGAGCTAATGTAATGGGTATATATTTTTTAAAACTCCAAAAATCATGTTCCCTTCTCTGTGAAAACAAGCTCTCCTTCCTGTACTATTTGATGCCTCAGAAAATAGGGAGGAGCAAATAACATCTCAGGTGGAAGGAAAATGGAAGAATATTTCAAAAATACACCCCACCCACAGACCCCGAGTGCAAGGGGAACCTGCCTGTGTCCCAAGAGGGATTGCGCAAAGGAGAAAGAGACAGTAGTGGGCAGTGGGCTGTACTTACATGTGCCTGCTTCCCCCTTCCTGGGGTGAACCCCAAGGCCAGAGAGGGTCAAAGTGGGTGTTTCCAGGGTTTCCAGGTAGGGATGGGAGGACCCAAATGAGCACATTTGGGGCAGGGACTAGTAGCGCTTTTCCCCGAGCACAGCTAGGAGGTGAGCCTCCTGGAAGAGCCACCCACAAAGCCCCCATCACCGAGGCCAGAGCAATGGCTCAGCAGAGGGCAGGGAAGGGCTGCACAGGTAGTCTATGGCAGCACCTCTCACTCCACGACTTCTCGTGGTGAGGAGTGGACCCAGGAGTTCACAAATGCCCTAGAGGGAAGCAGTTGTGGCTCAACTGATAGAGCATGCACCTACCATAAGAAGGGTCCAGGGTTCAGTACCCAGGGCCTCCTGACACATGTGGTGAGCTGGCCCACGTGCTGTGCTGCCACAAGCAAGGAGTGCCCTGCCATACAGGGGTGTCTCCCGCATAGGGGCACCCCATGTGCAAGGAATGCACCCTGTAAGGAGGACTGCCCTGTGCGAAAAAAACACAGCCTGCCCAGGAGTGGCACTGCACACACAGAGAGCTGATGCAGCAAGATGATGCAACAAAAAGAGACATAGATTCCTGGTGCCGCATGACAAGAATGCACGTGAACCAGAACACACAGTGAATGGACACAGAGAGCAGACAATGGGGGGGGAAAGGAGAGAAATAAAAATAAATAAATAAATCTTTAAAAAAAACAAATGCCCTAGAGAGGAGCTCAGGAAGTGCTGAGAAGACACCAGGTTAATACAAGTGCCCCCAAAGGCCATGGAAGACCTGTGGTCACCAGTGCACAGTCCAGGCCAGACCAACCACTGCACGGTGGAGACCAGGGAGAATCCAAGGGATTCCGCTTTGCTCAGGGTTCTTTAGAGAAACATGTAGAATATATTTGTGTGTGTGTGTGTGAGTGTGTGTGTGATTTGTTCTAATGAATTGGCTCATCTGGTAGGGTCTGGGGGTTGGCGGATCCAAAGTCTGTCAAGCAGGCTGGCAAGGCAGGATTTTATGCTGCAGTCTTGAGGCAGAATTTCTTATTTTCTGGGAGAACTTGGTTTTGCTCCGAAGGCCTTCAACTGATTAGATGAGGTGCACCTACATTTTTAAGGGTCATGTTTACTTAAAGTTAACTGATTGTAGACATCAATCACATGTACAAAATATCTTCACAGAACACCTTGATCAATGATTGATGAAATGACTAGGCACTACAGCCTGGCCAAGTTAACCCAAGATTGACCATCACAACCCCTTCTCTTTGTCCACCATGAAGTCCCTTTAGTCTCACTGAACCTCCAGGTGCCACCTTGGAGAGGAGCAGGTGGAGGGGGGAGTTCTTACTGAGTCTCTTTGGGAAAAATGCTATTTAAACTGGAGGACACGGACACAGAGATATTATTAGCTGGCAAGGTTTAGCCAGTGCTGCTGGGGTTCATGAATAATAGCTCAGTCGGGGAAAATTTAGGAAAAGCTACATAAGCCACATTTCCCTTGTATATCTGAATGCAGCATGAAAAACTGGTGACCATGACACCCAGTTCAATTTTGTCCTCTGGCATAAAAATAAATGCCATAGATAATCAAGGGAAGTGCACAGAAGGAAGACCTCTAGGGCTGTTTATCCAGAAATTTAAATTCTCTATTTCATTTCAGTACCTCTTTAAAGACTAAGTTCCTATGAAAACACTAACATTTTTGCCACATTTAAGAAAGAATCTTTTAGAGCCGTTTTAGATTTATGGAAAAATTGTGCAGGAACCACTGAGAATTCCAGTATACCCCTCTACCCCCACCCCCTCACACACAGTTTCTCCATCATTAACATCTGGCATTAGTGTGATATATTTGTTAATTGATGAACCAATGTTGATACATTATTATTTACTAAAATCTACCATGTAAGTCAGGGTTCACTCTTTGTATTTGTACAGGTCTATGATCTTTGACAAATGCATCATGTCATGTATCCACCATTAGAGTATCATAAATAATTTGTTTTAACTCCGTGTTGTAGCTAAAAAGGCTGTCAAGGTTTAGTTTGGGATAGGGTAAGCAGTAAATAACAAAGGTAAACTTAGAAGGGTTTTTTTTAGAATGCTTACATGTGCACACATATCCTCACAGAAATACACAAATGAACCACATGTATGTTCCGATGCTAAATCCCTGGGCAATTTCTTGAACTATATAGGAGCAGCAAGAACCGGGGCCCACAATTTAAACAGGCAGTTAACGAGCTTGGCATCCATCAGCCCTCACTCCTAGTGTGACCCTGTAATTCTTGGTTGCAAGTGAAATATACAACAGATCCAAAGAGAAGTATGGCTATAAGCAAAAACAAGGGGGCTACATTTGCATGGTCCTGAGAGCTTTCTCTTTCAGTGGCAGCAAGCCCACCCAGATGGGATCTGCCAAGCGTATAGGGTGGGAGCCACGCTCCAGCCACCTTGGGGCAGGAGAGGCAAGAAGGCACCCCATCCACCTCTGCTCCCTTCACCTACCTATCCACTGTCCTAAACTGAACTCTGGTTAGCCCCATCTCTCCGCTCGCCTGCTCCCTGCAGAGCAAGCCCGCCCCTGGCTGGCTCTGCCTTCTCTGCCTTATTTGGTTTAAATTACTTCTTTGAACTTTGGTCTCATTTTTTTTGGACCATCATTTGGTCTGGAAGATTTTGTTTCCTTGGGTTCCTTCTTTTCTCCTTCCTTTTCACTCTCTTGGATGTACTTCCCAAAGCCTCTTTTTAGTTTCTTTTGGGTGTATTTTATTACCTTCATGAATCTTAATCTGAGTATGGAGACGCTCCAGGAGCATTGTCATCTTCCCCTGGGACTCCTGCTTGTTTGCTTTTTGAGGGAGCAGCTCCATATAAAGGACAGGGGGTGGGGGGAACCTCTGTTTTTCCAGAAGCTCATTGACATTTTCACAGAATAGCCCTTTCCTATTTTGATATGAGAAACCAAATTCTGCTTGTCATCTTAGACCACTGTAACCCACTCCCTACTTTCAGGCGCACACCTATAGATCTTGAGCTGCCTTTCAATGCTTGAAACTGAAGACCTCATGGCACTATCAAGCTCCCCCCTAACAGCAAGAGCTTGATTTGGTAGTTGAATTGGTTTGGATGTTTTGACAAGTAACAGACAACTACACTTCTCCATTGCTTGAAAGATTGAGAAAACATATTCTCTCCCATAACAAAAATTCCTGGGTGGGGCTCCTGCAGGATTGGTTAATTCAGAGATCAGTGATTTCTCCCAGGCCCAGGTTCTTTCTGTCTTTCTTTTCTACTACCTTCAGAGTCCGGGTTTATCCACAGATGAGCTGCCCTGCTGGTTATAAGGTACTTACTGCAGTCTTACCCAGAGGCCACCATATCCAACAGAAAAGGAGGGACCATAGATTCCCACACGAATGCACCTTTCTTAGAGTACCCATTCATAAGACCTTCTCTCACATCTTACGACCCAGAATCCTGTCATGTGCCCACGCCCGAGCCAATTCCTAGCAAGAAGAATGGGCCCCCTTCATTGACTTTGCTCAATCAAGAATCAGCTTCAGGGTTGAGGATGGGTCTCCACCTTCCCTGAAACGCATGGCTCACAGAGGTGTGTAGATGCCTGAATAGATTCATGGACTACTAATATGAATGGAGGAACAAGTTGACCCATAGAAGACCAGCTCTGTCTGCTATTACCTCAGGGAAAAAAACCCAGAAAATCCTTGTCTCTCAGTCCTTGCCTCACCTTACTTCTTTCCAGGTACTCAGGTGGTTCCTGCTCTCAGTCTCCCAGGGAGGCAGGGAAATGTGATAGTGAAGGACTTGACTTTAGAATTAACCAGTCCTGCATCTGAGACCCACTTCTGCCATTTACTAGCTGTGTAAATTTTGCGAGTTACCTTGTCTCTTCAGATCTTTGTTTTCTCAACCTGAGTGGTAATAAATAATGGCAACCACTTACGTGGAATTACTCTATGCCCAGTAGTGCTCTAAGCCTTCACATTATGTCAATGCCTTAAATCGGCACAACAATGCAATGATGTGTGGATTTTTATCCCCACTTTAAAGATGAGGAAACTGAGGCACAGAGATGTTAAGTGAGTTGCCAAAATCACACAGCTAGTGAGGAGCAAAGCTGTGCTCTAGAGTCTATGCTCCCAACCACTTCATTACACCGCCTATTACTGAGATAGTAAAAAGCACCACCGTGCTTAACTCTTCTTCAGCTGAAGGGGATTAAGATGATACAGTTCAAGCATTTGGCTTGAGAACAGGTAAAAATTCTAACAGTTTCTTTATGGACCCAAGAAAGCCTGGAGCAGATTGATAGAATTAAACAGTCCTTTACTGGTTCTTCCTGAAGCTGACCCTCTCGCCAGGCCACATCTTTGTTCTAGAAGCTAGGCCTTGGTTTACTTATTACCCACCCCATACTTTCCTATCTTGTAATAGACCAAGGCAAAACCTTCATATACACAGCATTAGGCGAGCCACAGCACACATGCAGCCCTCATCTACCTGGCTGTGAACTCGGGAATCCTGTCCAAGACTTTCCTCTGGCTTAAGAAAACTCTCCATTGCCGTCAACCCACGCTGGCTTTAACTCTGTTTCTGCAGCCATGCAGTTCTGTTTTTGTTTTGTTTTTCAAATATATAGAAAATTACAAAGAGTCATGAAAAGAACACATATGTACCACCACAGCTATTTTTAAAATGTTTCAAGTTTGTCATGAATGTTTTAGGCCTTTTAAAAAATAAATAAATGAAACATTAAAAACACAAGTGAAGCCCCCTTCCCTCTTTCCGTCTTCCATTTCACTAGCCACTCTCTTGTAGGTGTGTATCCTACCTGAAGATAATTTTTATAGATTTACTACATTTAAAAAAAAAATTCTATAAGAGTATTTGTGAACTTATATGCATGTGTGTAATTCCCATATAACACCCCTCCACCAACACACTACGTTGCTATGGAACATTTGTTACAGATTATGAGATAATATCATCAGACTACTACCACTAACTATGGTCTATAGCATGAGTTTGGTATATTTTTTTCCATATCCCCTTCTATGATTAACACAGTACACCTTTGGTATTGATGTAAGAATATTACCATATTGCTGTTAAATATAGTCCACAGGTTACACTAATTATATTGTATGTAGAAGTTTTATTATATTTTTATATGCAGATATTTACTACTGTTTTGTATGCTTTTAACTTTACAAGTACATGATAACATACTGCATGTAAGATTTTGCAAATTGCTTTTTTGAAAATCGAGGTTTATTTTCACCTATTTGATGTTTGTTCTTTCCGTGCTTCTTTAATCCTCATTTCTCTCTCCTTCCTTGCCTCCTGCTGGATTGATGGAGCTTTAGCTATTCTTCCCACTGCCACCCCCACTCTGCCACCACCTCCTCCTTTTGCCACTTCACTTCTGGTTTGGAAGCTTGTTTGCAATTCTGCTGTTTTAATGGTTACTCATAAATTTGTAATATACAAACTTATATATAATTTTTGCTAAATTCTAAATTTATTCATTATCTCTAGCAGTCCCTCAAACAAATCAAGCATTTTAGCTACTTTATTGGGGACTCCCAACCACCAACATTCACTGGTACTAGTGCCTACACTTTTAACCCTACTTTTTTAACACAAAATTTACTTTTGCACAGTCATTAGTTAATGCAGTTTGCTGAAATATGTTAAACTTTTTCTCTCTTGCTTCCCACTTGCTCCCTCTAATTTTTAACTTTACTTTTCTCCTTTTCAAGCTATTTATAAGCATCTGTGGTTAGTTTCCTTAATCTTTATGTAGTTGAATGAGTTCTTATTTTATTCTCATAATTGAACAATAATTCAGCAGGGTATGAATTTCTAGGTGGACTTTTGTTTCCTCTCAGTGCTTTGAAGATATTAATTCATTTATATTTGTGAGTCTAATACAGCTGAATATAATTATTTTGTCAACCCAATCACTATTCACTTATAGGTAAGCTTCATAGAGAGCTTTTTTAATATTTATTCTTTATCGTTAATGTTCTACAGTTTCACTACAGCACGTATAGATGTGGTTCATTTTTACTTGTTCTATTTGCCATTTATGTGAACTTTCTAATCTAAAGAACTTTTAATTTCGATTTTGGAAACATGTCATTCTCCATATCCTTTTTTTCTCTGAAATTCCTACTAAGATGTATGTTGGAATCTTTCAATCCAGTTTGCATGCCTCTTAACTGGCCATCATATGCTTGCATATGTATATATAATTTCCCTTTTTGGCTGCATTCCACTAACATTCCTTAGTTCTATTTTCTCATTAACATATACTATTTTTGACCAGTATATACCTTAGAGTTTATACTATTTATTGAGTAATTTTTTCCAATGGCTTTATTTTTGCAGTACCACAATTTTCTATTGTTACTTTCAATATTCTCTTATGCCTGTTTAGTATTTGTTTGTTTTCTTTCAATATTTCTTGTTTTACTTTTTATTTATTTTTCATTATGGCTGTTATTATTCCTTTATCTTTTTTGACAACCCTAAGCAGAGTAGTTTTTAAAGCATTTTGAGATTGTTCTATTGTTTTACGTTCACCTGGGGTGAATTCATCTGCCCCTTTTTTACAGTTAAGTATCTGTCTTACTGTTAGTATACTTCATGTGTCTCAAAATTGGAGTTTATAGACTTATCTTGTGTGAGTCCACCCCAGAACTCAGTTTTATATGGGTAGCCTGGAATTTCCATTCTTAATGTGAGATTAGGGATATTATAGATTTGATCTTCAAGTCAGCAGGTATCTTTTTTTTTTTAAAGAATATTTATTTATTTTTCTCCCCTTCCCCCCTCCTCCCAGTTGTCTGCTCTACAGAGTCCATTCGCTGTGTGTTCTTCTGTGACCACTTCTATACTTACCAGCGGCACTGGGAATCTATGTTTCTTTTTGTTGCGTCATCTTGTGTCAGCTATCCATGCATGCGGCACCATTCTTGGGCAGGCTGCATTTCTTTCGTGCTGGGCAGCTCTCCTTATGGGGCGCACTCCTTGCGCATGGGGCTCTCCGACGCACAGGACACCACTGCGTGGCAGGGCACTCCTTGCGCACATTAGCTCTGCTCCACACAGGTCAAGGAGGTCCGGGGTTTGAACCGCGGGCCTCCCATGTGGTAGGCAGAAGCCCTATCCATTGGGCCAAGTCTGCTTCCCCAGCAGGTGCCTTGACCCAGGTCTTTGCTTGGAGCCTGTATCCCACCTTCTCCTACCTCCTTAGATATGCAGTTGTGTATAAGCCATTAGGCCCAAGTTGCAGCATTTCCCAAGTTCATGACTTGATAGTAAAGCAGGGGTGGGGCCCTTTTAGACTCGTCATCACCCTAGCAGAACTGCATGTGTTCTGACTAAAGTTCCCCATTTCTATTATTTTTCATCTCTATTATTACAATTTTTCTAGTGTGTTTTCTCCATTCTTGGCATTCTCTGAAGCTTCTAATGAAACCAGGGTCTTTGAAAAAAGCCTGCCCTCCTTCTTCTTCATATCTCTACCACTGCAAAATCAACCTCCCCAAGTGTGAGAACTGAAATTCACCTTAGGAAGATAGAGTCGTTTTAATCAAATTCTGTTTGAGAACAAAGTATTAATCTGCAATCTGACACATTCTTTTATCATGAGCCTACACTTTTGTTTCAATAGACTCCTTGCTATATGTTTTTGACATAACGATAGCTTTTACGTCCTTCTCTACTCCTTTGCTCAGGCTCTTCTCCAGGCTTAAAGTGCTTTTACTTCCTTCTTCCAGCAGATAAAATTCTAATTAACATTCCAGGCCTAGCTCAAATGTTAACTGCTCTTTGGCATCTTCCAACTTCTTCTCTTACCCTCATCCTCCCCTGGGAAAAATCCTTTGATTCCTCTCTGTGCTTTCAGATTTTAACCGTAGCACCAGTACAGCACTTATCTCATCACAGTATAGTTGGATGGTTATGCATCTGGTAGATTCTAAATTCTTTGAAGGCAAGATCCATGTTTTGTTTGTCTTTGACCCCAGCAAAGTCTATAGCATATAGGAGGCGTTAATACAGATATGAACCAGAAAATGACAGAATGTGAGCAGAACCATAAAGATTGGAACATATGTGAGATTTGTTCCAATCTGTGAACTGTTAATGTGCATCTTATTAGGATGTGAGCTCACACTAGACTTAGACTATGAGAAATTTTAACAACAAATGAGTCTCATTCACTTTTGTAACCCTAGAGTTTAGGTTCCTGCCTGACACCTAGTAGATATTTAGTATATATTGGTTGGATTGAATTGGATTCTAAGTTGGTATCACCCGCAATGAGCAGTAAAGGGAAATTGTTGCACTAATGGGATCTAATCTTCTAAGAACAAAGTTATCCTACCCATTCCAAGACTCAGGCCATAAATTCTTACTAATCAACCACCTTATGAACTATGGCAGCATTTCTTTATACAGCACTAACAATGCCCCTCTCTCCAGGTTATTGATATCAATAAATCACTGTGTTCTTTTATCCCATGTACCATTCCCAAAAGGAAATGGATGGCATACACAAATGGAGTGATTAAAGAGAGTTTATCAAAGAGACTAGTTACAAGGATGTGGTTAGGGTTAAGGAAAATTAAAAAGGATCAGTGAAACTCACAAGACTAGCAATAGCAGGAAACCTTACCACCCGTAGGTCTCAAGAAGTAAAGAGAAAATCAGCAGAACCAGGAAAGAGACATAGCTGGGGTCTCTGATAGGAGATAGTTGCCTGACTGAGCTGTGGCTTTTGAAGAAGGACAATTTACCTGTCAAAGAGAGAGTCAAGGGAAGAAATACACCAAACCCATTCTTCTCCTGGCCTTGATCTCCTACTGGTACTTCCCATTGGCCAAACCCAACTAGAAGCCAAACCACAAGGGACCTCTTGACATAGTTGAAAAAGCCCAGCTTCTCAGGGCACAGAACAGGGTAGAAAAGAGTAAAGAATGGATCTGGATGAGGTAATACAGAGTATCCCAAAACACCCCAAGACATTTCTAAGGTCATAGCCATCTTAAAAATACAATAACTAAATTGTCTTACTTTCCCACTTCTCTCTCTCTCCAGCTACCGCTTTTTTCTCCCTTCATTTCTTAAGGAAATTTTCTAAACCCACTGTCTGCACTTTATTTTCACTCATTCCTCAACCCTTTATAGTCCAGCTTCTGACTTTAGAACCCCTTGAATTCACTCTCATGGAAGTTACTAATTTCCAGCTGAATTATAAAACCTAGTCCAAATTTTTAAATCCTTACTGACTTGACTGAGGTACCACTTTCCTAAAACCCCTTCCCCTCTTAGTTTCTGTGTGTGTACTTTCCCCCAGTTCTCCTCCTGTGGGTCTGTGGTGGCAGTATATAAGGAAGGATAGCTACCCCAAGTGAAGAAGCAGCAGCCAGGTAAGACCTGAAGGCTACATGGAAGCCAGGTCAGCAATGGTGTAAGAGAAGTGAGAGGGAGGAGAACATGTCCTAGCAGAACAGCAGGTGTGACAGCTGTTATTTCTTGTTTTGCATAAGTGGCTGCACAGTTGACCATCAAACTCTAAAAGATCACCCTTCAGAATATGAAAAGCTGAAGTGATCTGGAAGGAACATAATTTTCCACAGTGAAGACATTTAGAAAACTTGACAGAGGTATCTGCTAGGGAAAAAAAATGTATAAATCTTTGCCTTCCATCAGCACTCCATTCTTTAGATGTGACCACTTTGCCCAGATCGCTTCCTCTTCCCTGCAGAGAGGCTCTATGCACAGCACCAAGCTGACAACGTTCCATGCTGCAGGACAACAGACTCTCAGAGTTCCATACAAAGACAAGGCTGACAAGTGCCAGTGAGTTCTCTTCAGGCAGGCTGCAATCCCATGTTGCCCTTTCATTCCTCTGACATGTGAAGGAGGGGAGTAGGATGGAAGAGGAAGAGGTATTGAAGACTAAGCAGGCAGGTGGAATTCAAAGTCTTTTTTTTTTTTTCCAAATAAAAGAGACATATTTTCTGCCAGGACTTCTGGGCCCTGATACAGCAGTAAGTCAAATACCAGCATTCATCTCCTTGTAAATGGGAACCGCCTCCTCACTTTGGAGCAGGGATAGAATGCAGTTGAGAGGCACAGTGGAAAAAGCTGAGTATGGCTCGGCACACTCACACAGGACTTTGCCTCTAGATCCCCTTGGATTGTCTCCTTGGGAGCATTTGACAAATATGCACAGCTAAGAGCTGTCCAAGGAATGCAGCAGTCTCAGCTATTCAGTACCAACACTCAAAACCACTGGGGCAGGAAGAGCAGACAGAGAGAGCTGGGTAGGATCAATCTCCGGTGAAGTTTGGAGACAGGAGATACCCCTGAATGGGCAGGCTGAATTGATGTGGTCTGGCTTAGGGGCAAGGGAATGGACAGAATCACCGTCGCAACTCTCAGCCAGCCCAATGGGTCTACGAAAAGAGATGTTTGATTCATTTTTCGGGCTCTACCCAAGTGACTCTGAAATATTCCTAGACAGTTGCCAGGAGAGTCGACAGTAGGTAAAACAAAGATTCAGAAGCCAAAATTCTGGGTCTCCAAGTAATTTCCTCTAGCCTTTTGTGTTTTCCTTCGTGTCTGACCTGCTGATTCTCCTCCCTTTTAAACTCTAAGACCCTTGAGGGCAGAACCTTCCCCTCCTAGCTGTGTCTTCTCCCCCTCCCAAACTGCACTGTGTTGTCTTTAGAAGTTTCTGACTGGCCCAGGATCATTTCCCAAAATTGCAACTTGTCAGCCACAGGCTAAGGAGAAGAGGAGTGGGTTCATAGTGGCAAGAATGATGAGGAGAAATAAACGTGGATTCATGACAATTACTCATTCATGGTCTTCCTATTTATACTCTACTCTGATGACCACTAAAGAGAAAGCAAAATAGTTTGAAAAATGAAAAAAAAAAAAAAATGTAGACAGGCTTGACCTCATACACCCAGAAAAATGAATTTCTTACCTAGTAGAAAATTCCACCAAACATGAAGGTTAAATGGGGACCTTAAATTGGGTGTATAGCATATCTGGACATAAGTGGACACTGCTGAGAAGGCTCTGTGCAGACAGACAGGTATGTTGAAGGGGCTACCAAAATTAGCCAGGTCAGGTGAGTCAGACAGAATGAGTCAAGTTTTAAGTAAAGAATTGTGGTTGAAGAAGAATGTCAGTATAAAAAGAGGCAGGCATGGTTCTCTGCATGTGGTGATGGGCAGCAGATGGAATGCATGAACACTGGGTTCCCAGAACAGGATCAGAAAACATGTTAGGAGAGCCTGCAAAAGAAGGGATATGGGCACATAGTGAAATTGGACTGCAGGACTGAGGTGTGGGGGAGGGGAAACAGCCCTTGAAGCTCCAACTGAGATTAGATTTATTACAGGAGGCCTAAGGAATTGGGGGGAGGGTTGGGGAAAACAGATGAACATGGGAGATTGTCGGGCATGTGGTTGAAACTATAATGCTGAGGAAACTCTTTAGAAAATATAATAAGGAAGGGTTACCTGTTTTCAATGTGTAAAGGAGGACATCAGGCACAGGGGCAGGCTTCTAAGGAGTGTGTGAGTGCTCATCTTGTCATAGTGTGTTACATCATTGGGTGGAGACCCCTACAATGTGTGGGAAGGTGTACCCCCTCCTCCTGGGATGACCTGATGTTCTCAAGCATAGGGAATTGTGTCTCTCGAGAGAATTGGTGACTCCCAATGGGATAAGACAGTCTAGTGTGTCAAGCCATCCAGATACCAGCATTGTTACAAGTATCTGTGAATCTGGTCCTTCAAGCAGTGAATCTTGGTTGCCACTATCGGCCTTGAGGGGAGGAGGAGAGAGGAATAAAATAGATGGAAACAGGGTAACTGGAGGCAATGGAAGTATTTCACAAGATTGTGCAATGATGAATATAGGACATATTAAATTTCACCAAAAATGTACAAAAGTCTATAGGCTAAAATGTAAACCATAATGTAACTAAAACTTTAGAAAATTATACAGTCTAAAATATAAACCATAATGTAAACCAAAATGGAACCATGTTTGGTAGCTATGTTTCAATATCTATACATCAGTGACAGCAAATATAACATTAACATGTAAAAACATCATTGCTGGGCAAGGGGGACAAGGGTTTGATTTTGGATATATGGGAGTCCCCTATATTTTATATGTGACTTTATTGTGATCTAAAACTTGTTTGAAGACAAAATTTAAAATTTAAAAAAAAAAGATGTAGACACTGAGGAAGGAATGAAAGAAATTGACTTGCCACTGCACATACAGGGCAATAACTGTTACAGTGATGAAAGACAAAACATCAAAAATAAAGTTTTATGATATTTTTCATTTTTTAATACCCCAATTTATTTTTCACTTTCTATTTCAGTTTTTATAAATTAGTATGTCTTCTATTTCTTTTTTTTTTTTATTTCTCACCACCTTCCCCCTCCCCCCACCCCATTTTTTTGTTGCATCATCTTCTTGTGTCAGCTCTCTGTGTGTGCGGTGCCATTCTTGGGCAGGCTGAACTTTCTTTTGCGCTGGGCAGCTCTCCTTATGGGGCACACTCCTTGCACAGGGACACCCCTGCATGGCACAGCACTCCTTGTGTGCATCAGCACTGCACGTGGGCCAGCTCCACACGGGTCAAGGAGGCCCAGGGTTTGAACCGTGGACCTCCCATGTGGTAGAAAGATGCCCTAAGTGGGCCAAGTCCACTTCCCTGTATTCTATTTCTAATCTTTAAACATATCATTACTATTTCATTTTCCTACTCATTGAATTTGGCAATATATTAAGTTTCATTTTTAAAGAAGTGTTGGACCACATAGGGGTTCAATTATGACAGAGAAGGAACGCTGGTGTGGGCTGTTATTGATGGGGGACACATGGTTGGGAGGGAGTTCTCCAGGGCATGTATAAAAGGTATATAAAAATGTTCAGATATTCATTGAGCACTTTCATAGTAGTTACAGTTACAAACAACAACTGAGGGAGTGCTGAGTTTCTAGCCAGGGAGCTCTGCCACAATCCCCACGGAACAGCAACAATCCCCCAAGTGCAGGGGCAAAGACCAGTGAAGAAGGATGATCCAATGATGAGCCCTTGATACTGATGGCTATGCTTATGAGCCTGTGTGCCTGAAATTTTAACAAGGCCTAGAACTGCAGGTGCCTAAGAGTTACCTCCTGAAAGCCTCCAGGTTGCTCAAATGTGTGGCCACTCTCTAAGCCAAACTCAACATTTAAATGCTTTACCTTCCTTTCAGCATGGGACATGACTCCTGGAGATGAGCCTCCCTGGTGCTGAGGGAGTACTACAATCACCAGCTGGTGATGCAACTAGAAAAAGACCTTGAATAAAATGATAAAGATCAATGTGTTAATATGGATAAGAGATTTCAAAAAAGAGTCGGGAGGTCATCAGAGGGGTCATGCTTATGCATGCCTCAGCAGGATACCAGAGACAGCCAAAGTAGGTAAAACTCTAGGTACTGGTGCTTCTGAGGGCTATGGAGACACACAGGTTCTATGGTCATGGCAGATGACTCTGGAGTTCAGTGCCTTGTCAGTGGGCCCTACTTTGGAATTTGTGTTCCTGAGTGTGATGGATTTGGACTCAAACGTGACCTTTCTACACATGTCTCTCCTGTCACTTTTACTGAACCTGTGCTTGGTGCTGGGGTTGGTATATACTCAGGAGACTTGAATCTCTGGACTGGCCACATGCCTGCTGGGCCCTGAGATTCAGCAGAGTTGTAACTCCTACTCTCTGGTTCCTTGGACTTACCCATGTCAACTAACAGGAGGTGAAGATGGTCAGCCACCTCACCAGAGTAGCGAGAGTGCCTACAACTGCAAGCAGGAGAATCGCATCCATTAAGCATGTGGGATCTAAGCCCCTTTCGATTTAGAGGTGGAGTGGAAATCACCATCCCAGGGTCCACAGGGTGGAGGAATAAAATATGGATTAGAGTGAATTTACTGGTATTCTACTACAGAACTATTGTGACTAGTAATGGAAGTAATTGTAGCACTGATGTGAAGAAAGTGGCCACAGTAGTTGCTGAGGGCAAGGAGAGGGAAGAAGAGATATAATGTGGGAGCATTTTTGGAACTTGGAGTTGTCCTAAATGATATTGCAGGGGCAGATGCTGGACATCATATATCCTGCCATAACCCACTAAATGTACTGGGGGAGAGCTTACAATGTAAACTATTATCCATGTGGTGCAACAGTGCTCCAAAATGTATTCACCAAATGCAATGAATGTTCCACAATGATGAAAGAAGTTGTTAATGTGGGAGGAGTGTGGGGTGTGGGGTGTGGGGTATATGGGAACCTCTTATTTTTTTAATGTAACATTTTTTGTGATCTATGTATCTTCAAAAAAAATACATTTTAAAAAAATTAATTAAAAAAAGAAGAGATTTCAAAAAAAAGAGAGTGAGGGGAAGAATTAAAGAAAGAGAAATGAAGGAAGGAAGGTGCAATGGAGCAGAAAGGAGGTAGGGAGAGAGGAAAGAAGGAAGGGAAAGAAGAATTCCTCTAGGAATTTTATAAATACCACTTTAAAGGGTATAGCAGTTTGACATAGTTATGAATTCCAAAAATAAATACTAGATTATGTTTGTAAACTCGTCTGTGCCTGGGTGTGATTGAATTATGATTAGGGCTTTGATTGGGCCATGTCAGTAGGCTGCTGAGTCACCACCCCTTGGTGGGTGGGGACTAACAGATAAAAGACATGGCAAAGGACAGATCTGGAGGGTTTTTAATGTTGGAGTTTTTATGTTGGTGTTTGATGCTGAAGTCTTATATTGGAGCCCCAGGAAGTAAGCACACAGAGGAAAGAGAAGCAAGCCCTAGGAAGAGAGTAACGCTGAGCCCAGAAAGAAGCAAGCCCTGGGAAGAGAGGAACCCTGAGCCCAGAGAGAAGCAAGACCTTGGAAGAGAGGAACCCAGGAAGCCTGAACCCTTGCAGACATCTTGCTCTAATATGTGGAAATAGACTTAGATGAGGAAAGTAACCTATGCTTTATGGCAAGTTCTGTAAGCTCCTACCCCAAATAAATACCATTTATAAATGAAAAAAATAAAAGAGGAAATGGGGAGCCAAGTTGGAGAACCATGCAAACATCCTAGAGTTGTGCAAGAAGGTATGGTCTTTTTAGTCTCTCAAGGAGAATCATGGGAATTCAGCTGACACCTAAGCATTTCCAGTGCCAGAAAAATCAAGGGGAGAAGGAGAGACTCTTTCTCAGAAGAGCTCAGGAATCAGGCTGAGATAGACTAAGCAGTAAGCAAATGGGGGGGTGAGCATGTCCCAATCAAGGCCTTAAGAGAGCTGCAATTTCTCCAACCTCCCGCCAACACAAAGACCTTACAAAAACAAAAAAGTAGAAAAAAAAGCATTCTTAAAGTTGGGATGCATATAAAAGGGCTTAATTTAACATCTGTGGATTTTTTACTCTTAGGTAATGTCTGAGGGAAAGAACCCTGAGAAGGACCACAGTAGAGGAAAATCACTACATGAACATACTTCACTCTATGCAGCACCAATGACAGGGAGGCTAAACAAGGGCCTGTCCTTGGTATTTTCTGGCTACCCCATATCCACAGCATAAAATACCCATAATATAGTACATGCTGAGTTCAAAAGTCCATCTTCTTTAGTTCACTTTAGTCCTATAAACAATTCTTGAATGCCTATGAGTTTCTGGTACTGGGAAGCACAAGATGGGTGTTCCTACCTTGGAAGAGATGCTCACATTCTCTTGTAAGAAAATGGAAAGCAAACAAGTTAATGTATTACCACTGTGAGGAAAATCAAACCCCTAGACTGAGCAGGGAAGAAAGTAATGGGCAGCACAGGGTGATGGGCACAAGTGCCTCCAAGGAGTTTAATGTTTGCACTGAGACAGGAATGACAAGATGGGGGTGGCCAAAGGAAGACCTAGAGGGAGATCCTTCCAAGCAGAAGGAACAGAATATACCAAGACCTAACCCTGGGCTGGCTTTTATAAAACTTAATTTAGTAAGATGAGAGATATGACTAAGTGTTCAGAGTTCAAAGAGTGAGGGTTGTGGCTAACTTGTTACACATACAGACAGAAGAGGGGAGACGAGTAATACATTGAACGTGTTGTCGCAGGTTGTCGGGGCGGTCGTCACTAGGGACTGGTCGTTGCAAGCCTGGTCCAGGCTGAGCAGCAGAGCGCGTAAGCCTGCCGCCGTGCCGAGTAAGCAGGCAGAGTTTTAGTCACACAGACACTCAGTCACACAGACACAACTTAAAGTCACACAGACACTCCGGCAGCCAGGGCAGCATGAAACGAGACTCTGGAGACAGCTTAATGGGCAAAAGCAAGTCCGTTTATTGTAAAGGGGGAGGCTATTTTACACTCTTTTTTGAAGGATCGTGTAAAAGGTTGATTGGATGATACTGAGTGAAGTGAGACGCACATCAGAGCTCTCGTGCTGGTTGCGGTGCCCTTATTGGGTGTGTGCTCACTCGGTTTCAGTTGCCTTTTCCTGGAAATGGGCTTGTTTCCAGTATATGCTGAGTCATTGCCCTAGGCGCGCTTTTGTTACTTTCTCGTCTTTTGCCTCGGGCGCCATTTTGATAGCTCAAGGCACCATCTTCCTTTAGGGACTTTCCAGTGGGGGGAATTCCCACAGAACGTTTAAATGAGATTTAACAGAAGTCAAGATTATGAGACAGACAAAGAAGTCTGGGCAGCCAGTAAGCAGCATGTATCCTGTGTGTGACTTTCCTAGCTGATCAGTGTGTGTTCACAGAGCCTGGAAGATGGTATGGTGTCAGAGCTTACACCTGACACAGAGCCTGGAAGATGATATGGTGTCAGAGCTTACACCTGAATGTTGCTCTGGGGACTGATTTCCAAGGCTCTGAGCAAAGGTCTAATTTGTTGTCAGGAAAGTAATTTAGAGGAGCAGAGAGAAAGCACGGTGAGCTGCTTGGGGCCTCCATGCTCTCTAGGAAGAGATAGCTGCCTCTGCTCTCAAGGACTGTCTTTCCACAAGATGGTCTGAGCCTCAAGGCACACAGGTCTCCTGTGTGTGTCCATGACAGCCACATCAAGCAAGAGAGCCAGGGATTCACATGACATCCTAAACCTTTGTTATTATTTAAAAAGATCAAGCCTAGGAGATAGGAAGATGTCTGGCACTGAATGCTAGACTAATTTCCAAGACTCCTGTGCTCCAGGCCTGGCTTGTACCACCAACTCCCTGTATTATTTTCCCTTTCTGGGTTTTAGTTTCCTGATAAGTGAAAAAAGGTTAGCAACTGTTGATTTCTATGAACTTTTCCAGCCCTTGACAGTCTCATAAAATATTGGAAGAATTTACATGGGACCTCTTACCAGCTACGTCATAGTAACATCAAAAGCCAAATGTTCCAAGGAGATCAGGGACATCAATTAGCCAAATTTAACTAACAATACCTTAAGCTAAAAGGGGTTTATTTTTCAATTATAATAAACTGAATTGTTATCAAACGGGGTCTCTGCTGATAGCAAAGCAATTCAGCTGGGTCAGGGGTGATTGGTAGGTGCTAATGTACACATGAAAAAGGGAAATGTGATGCGATCAGAGGATAGTTATAGCAAGAGGAGTTAGAGCAATGGAAGACAAATTATGGTCAGGGGACATCAGGTGGTTACAATGTCAGGAATAGTTCTGGAAGATGAGGAAGCCCTGAGAGTGGCCTTGAGACAGGGTGGCTGAAATGCAGTGTAGATGAAGAGGGATGTCACCATGACATCTGGGCTTTGATCCTTTTTCAACACCGCCTCAGACTCTGAATCGACCCTGTCCCACCCCCATTCTGCCTTGCCTCCTCAAAATCACATGCAAAACATTTATAGAGAAGAGGTAGGAAGTGGTAAGAACCAAGGAGCACAGCCTGCTCTCAATGTTAGAGGTACCAATCAGGAGATGGCCAAGCTGAGAAGGAAAGGTGTCAGTGGGTTAGGGTGGCAAAATTGCACATGGTATGGAAGCAAGAGTGAGGAGCCAAGAGAATCTCCTCCACTGTCTGCCAGGAGCACCAAATAAGCCAAGCCAGTTTCTCCCTCCCTCTTGAGATTCTAGAGCCTGTCTGTCATGATGGACTTCAATGGCTATTTTTCCTGTTACTGCCTTTTCTGAGAGTGTTCTCAGGATCTTAACTGCCACTGTTCCTGTCACTCTGACTGCTGAATGCCACCAATACCACAATTTTTGAGAGGCTTCCATACTACTCGCAGCATTAAGGTGTTCCCAAGATATAAGGGCGTAGAATATAAATTCCATGAACCTATTTAATTTTAGCCTGCTGGAATGTAAGCTTCCTGAGGGCAGAGACTTTGCTTTCTATACACTGCTGAATCCTCAATGAAAATAATGAGGCCTGGAACATAGTAGGTACTCAGCAAATTTTTCTTGAATGTTGCATGTGAGCAGTTCTGTCAGACAGTATTTGTGTGGCACTTCAGTATAATACCATGTAACATCCCTCCTTGCCTGTAATTGGTCATCATCTCAAAGGTCCAGTACCTTGACTCTTTCCTGCCTCAGGTGATTTCTGCCCTCCTGAGTTAGGGGTTGAGCTCTCTCCTCTTCACAGCTTTAGTGCCCTGGGCACCTTACTATAGACCAACTGTTAGCATATGTTCCTGATTCTGCTGGAGTCCCACTGCTTCTCAGAGGCCCAGCATGCCAGCATTCCAACATGGTGTACCCCTCTGGAGCATGGCAAACAACCATACTTGTCTTCTGGGAGTCAGAATGGCTTCAGAGCCTCCCCAGAAGTCCGCTCCTGGGTTCTTTTCCACCCCTCTCCCCTCTGCCACTTGTTAATGCTTTTCCACAAATGTTTTGGCCACGACTCATTCAGTGAGGCAGAAAGGGGTCAAGGGGAGGAGGGAGCTGAGAGTTCCAGGTCGCCAGTGAGTGGGCAACTCAGGAAGAAGCAAAGTCCAGGCAAATAATCATTATCATCTACCCCCAACACTCTTGCTCCCGGCTTTTCTTCGTGGAAACAAAGTGGATTTGAGGTGAAACATCTGTTTTGCTTTCAGCAGACTTGATTGGCCTTTTCTTTTTTCTCCTCAGTTTTAACCCTCCTTCTGCCATTGGGAAGCTCACCCCATCCTCCTCACTTAACCCATCTCCTCATAGACAATAAGGCACAGTCTCCTTGAGGGATATTATCCAGTGTTCAAACAATCTGAGTTGATATGCCTCTCTTTCTCCCTTTGGCTATCATGTTTCTGAGCTAAGCTCAGAGCATTAAGCAACACCTGCCCACTTCATTCATTCATCAAGGATCTGTTGAGAGTAAAGCACATGCCCAGCACTGTGCTGGCTGCTGGAGACACAGCCATGAGTAAGACAGACACAACCCTGCCTCTTGGAAACTTATATTCCAGTGTGGGAAACAAACCAAGGAGGAAACAATAAATAAGCAAGTCATCACAACTTGTGGTAAGTGTTTAAAAAGGCAACGACAAGGGTGTTATGAAAGATAATAATGAGAACAGAGTCACAGAAGATCACAGAGGATCACAGAAGGTCAAGGAAAGTCATGGAAGGTTAGAAGGGTCGTGGAAGACTTTTCTGTGGAGAAGTCATTTAAACCGAGATATTGAAGATGACCCAGAGATAACTATGAAAGAAGTTAGTGAAGAGAGATTTTAAGAAGAAAAAAGATGGAAAGACTAATGCCTTTAAGGAAATGAAAAGAGCTTAATGTTTTCTATGAAGTGTATAACAAAATAAATAACAAAAACAAACAAAAAAATCTATTATGCTAACATAAAACAGAGCACCTCTTGCTTAGTGAGTGAGGCAGAAGACAGTAGCACAATGAGATTAGAAAGTCAAGCAGGGTCCAGCATGGGCCAGGCCTTAGAGTCTGTCAAGAGCTTGAATTTTTATTCGAGTGCACTAGGAAGGCATTGAAAACATCTGAGGAAGATCATGGATACTTTGAAATAAATGCCTATGGTTCTAATAAGATGACTCAGAATGCCATACTAGCCCCATCCCCCAACCTCTGTTCTCAGCCCCCACTCCCATGCCCAGCAGCCAAAGCCAACAGATCAAGTCATGTTTAATTATTTCACATATTCTTCACTCCTCTGCTATTCGCTCCTCTGATGAAGGCAAGAAAAAGGGATACAGTTCAAATCAGTCCATTTGGCAGCTGCCGAGCAACAGAAAATTTTGGTCAGTGGTCAATGCTCAGCAAAAATGAGATTTTTGAATTATTGTTTCAAAGTTTCAAAGATTCAGCCTCTCCCCGTCCCCCATGACTGTGAATAATCCCAAATTTGTTATAGAACAGTCCAGGCCTTTCTAGGCCAGATGATGTTTGCCAGATAATTTTACTCTGGGTGGTTACAAAAGGCAGTATCTAATAACAACCCAGACCTCTTGGGGTCAAAGACTCACTCACACTACCCCCAGATGTGCAGAGAAAGTGTGACTTCTTTGCATCTCTGTAATTGATATTGATCCTTCCCAGATGCCCACATGTGCAAAGAGTAGGAAAGAAACTAAATTGAGTCATTTCAGTTAAATTCAATAGTTTAAACAGTGCTTTTATGTAAAATGCTCAGTCCCTTAGATTTCATTACTCCTCCACCCTTTCCTTTCCCATTAGGGCTTTTGGGCATATGATGATGGCTTATTGTATCCTCAATAAGTGTAGAGAGAAGAGACCCTTGTATCCACATGGTGTCCTCTGGATCCTTGTTGAACAATACGTGGAGTAGCCACATTCCTCTCCTCTTTGAACTATGGATCATTTAGGAAGATGGTTTTATCCTGGACAATCTGCTAACATTGGCTATTGAAAGCCTTGGCTGGTACAACTTAAGGCCAATTATCTCTTTCCATTTGGATTCAGCCCAGTGGTCCTCCCTGTTTGATGGCACCTGGGCTCCCACTGCTACTGTAGGTAGTGAGGTCTGGCTGGGACTTCCTATGGTTCTGGCCCATGCAATCCATTCCATAGCTCCAATGCCTCTTTACCCTTGCTCCACAATCCATTCCCACGACCCTTGCTGAACTCCTTATTTGACCTCTTGGCCAACTTCCCATCCCTACTTTGCAGGCAGGATTGTCCACATCCTATCATGCCACATAGGAACCCGGGGTAGTTTAGAGAACAAAATCCATCCTTCTTTCTCCCAAATCATGGGACAAAATCAGTTTTACACTCAGCTTGGTGCTCTTAAAGTAAGCTCTTCCAAGAGGTAGGGGAGATGTTTCGTTGCCTTCAAATGCCATTATGGTTATCTAGATACCTTGGATGTTTCTTAAGTCCTTGCCCTCATGTCATCACACCTCTTGCTAAGTATCTCCCTTCTCTTCCTAGGGCTGGTCATTTTCCCATATCAATACCACTTCTACTATAGTTATTCAGCTTGAAGATAATACTGGATTCTTTACTTCTGTCCCTTTTATCATCATTTGTGCATAATTTTGAAAAATTAATGGACTCTAATTGGAGCATCTATTTGATCTTGATGCTTGAAGCACTTTCTTTTAAGTGGCAACATACAACCTCTACTATTTCTCTGTTAATCTAAATAAACCAGCAGGTCTGGAGTAAAAAAAAAATATTTTCTAACATTATTTATTGGTTTTCAATATTCATGTAATCACTGAAAAAGTAAAAAAAAAAAAGACTTGTGGTTACAAATGGCATGCAAATGCTCTAAACTTGCAAATTTCAAAATAAAGGTATACTTGATATATGCTGGAAAGTACCAGAGGTCAGAGAAAAAGTGGAGGGAAATGATTTGGCACTGGTGAAATAAAGAGATTTTCCAAATTTTTTCAGTGAAGACATAGAAGTTTTAATATTTCGTTTAAAGTAAAAAATATACTTGGTGGAGAGGAGAGAGTACTAGGAGTGAGCTAAATTTCTCATCCATACTAGTATCAAAAGATGCTATTTGATCCTATGAAGTCAAGAAAGAGAGATTTTTTAAAAATCCTGTTATTTTACATTTATGGTGATAATTAGCAGAAACTCTAAAAACAAAAACAAAAAATACTGCCAATAGTCCAGCAATAGTCCAGCTGGTGTAAAGTAAGTTCTTTATACTTTTTATTTTGAAAGTTCTGTGGAAGAGGGAATATTTGTCATTGGGTACCAAAGAATGAAGAGTGTTTCATAGAAGGCAGGAAGTGAGAGCTGTGGGGGAAGGGAAGAGGGAGGTAGGAGATGGGATATCCTCAGACACAGGACATGAGTTTTGAGGTATGTGTACAGCAATGGTCCAAGATCAGGAAGTAGAATATTTAGACACAGGAGCTGACAATCTCAGAACAGACAAGGGAGTGCATGGAGGAGACAGCCATTGTGAAGGTAGTAGCCCTGTCAAGACGCCCCACTGTCTGGAGACAAGGCATAGCAGTCTACAAAAGGTTGGGACTATAGACATACATCAACATCAGGTGTGAGGCAGCATCCCTGTGACAACATCCACCCCACCCATCTCTATTAGGAGGAAAAGCCCAGCCCATGAACCGTGAGCTGGACTTCAGGGGCAGGGGCACCATGAGATTCAGGCAAGACCTTGGAGAGCCAAAGAGTCAAACCTGGGCAGAATCTCAATCCTGTGGCCTAGAACTCCCCAAGGAGCTGTGACCCAGGCGCCCCATGGGTTCCTCATCTCATTCTTAGGTATAGGAAGAGGGGCAGAGGAAGTTTCAAAGAAGACACATCAGGGCCAAGCGGAAAGGGCTTTTAAGGTCAAGGGGACAGCAAAAGTAAAGGAACAGAGAAGGGACAGCATCAAAATGAAGCAGTTGAATAACAATATAATATAAATTAGTAGAAATATAAATACACTATCAATATAACTAAAGTCCTAAGAGAACGAAGACCATTGTAGAGCAAAGATTGTTTTTCAAGGCCATAATGCCCATGAGGATATTATTTATTTGACTCTATACAGTAACATTCTTCCTTTCCTTTTTTTCCTGCCCCAAAGCCCCTTAAGAATAAGGTATATGCCCATTAGGAAAGGAGGCTCAGGATTTTGAGAATGGTGGGGCTATCCAAATGCGACAGGAAAGAGTATAATTTGAAATCTCCCCAGAAGACTCTGATGTACTTCTTCCCAAGGCCAGAGTCACTGCTCTACAATGAGCAATCCCACATCCTGCTCAAATGACCTCTGAGAATTTAACTTTCTCTCTCAAGATTACCTTGGTTGTAGGAGGCCCAGAGTGGTCGAGATGAGTTGCGTCCCAACTAAGTGCTCTTTGAAAGTTGTTTTGCCACTGAAATAACACTGCAACTCTTTTTTTACTCACTCCCATCTCAAGTCCCCGAATAACCAAAGAAACCTCACCCAAATCCCTAAGTCACTCACAAGACTCAACATACAAACATTTCCAAAAGTTGATTAAGGTGGGGGGAGGGAGGGAAGGAGGGAGGGAGGGAGGGAAGGAGAGAGGGAGAGAGGGAGACTGAGACAGAGATGGAGAGAGAGAAGAGGTGGGTGTGTTTGCTTTGCCTTCCTTACTCTACCAAGTCAAAGGCAATTGTTTTCACTTGCTCACTGACACCAGAAGGGCTGGATGGCCATTCTTTTCATCTCTGCATATTAGGAATTTTACTCTCAGAAAGGTTTTAATTCTGCTAAAATTACAGCAAATCATTTGGAAGAAGTCTAGGGTTTGTTGCAAAATTTTGCCTCCAGTCAGTTGTGATTTTCAGTTAACCAGAACCTGGGAAAGAGAATTTCGGCTTTTTAACCACTACCAGTGGCATTTCAATGGCTAGACAACACTAGGGTCTTTGTTAATTCTGTTGCAGGTTTGAGGGTGCTATAAAGGAAGAATGAACTATGGACTTGGCCTCCAACGAGATTATAGACTAGGACTAGAGCAAGGTTTCCCTTTATGATTGACTGTAAGTGGAGTCTGAAAACAACCTTAAAGTCCAGCAATGATAACAACAAATAAATAAATGTAGAGTTAAATAAAAAAATGTAACTTACATACAGTAAGAAAAATGCCATTATAAAACTGAGGTAGCTATACATGTGCTGGTAACAAATTATCTCCAAGACATATTGCTAAGTGAAAAACCTAAGATGCAAATGAAAAATACAGTATGCTACAATCTGTGTGCAAAAGAGCTCATACTTGTTCACTTCTCCCATGCCCAAGCCCCACACATACTCTCTGTTTCACTCTGTACATATTTATATTACCCTAGAAGAGCCTGGAAGGATTCACATACACACAAATAATATTGGTTATCCTATTACTGACATAGTTTTAAAGGATTTTCATTAATTAATTAGGTAAAACATTCTCATTGGTCAAAATTCAAAAGGAATAAAAAGGTATATATTGAGAGGCATTCTCTTACCCCTGACTCCAGCCTCTCACATAGTATCCCTCTCCAGAGGCAACCAAGGTGGCCAGTTTCTTGATTAACCTTCCGAAGATATTCTATTCACATGCACACATACTTTTTTAAAACCATGAACATGTATTTATCTAATATTTATTTATTCATTACATATTCTTTCTATTAATATCTTAAGATCTAGATAACTAAAAAGGACCCATGGGACACAGACCAGCAGCGAACGGTGGAGAGCCGGAAGAATTTGAGGAAGGAATTCAGACACCTCCATGGGTTGAAGCATCAGAGAAAGCTCCATGAAGGAAGCAAGGTATGCCTGGAGTGGGCAAGAATGTCCATGCTAAGAAGAGCCTGGCGATTGGGCTGCTGGGTAAGGGAAGCCTCCACAGCCAGGCTAAGGATCTGGCATTTGAGGGCTCAGAAATGAAGACAGGCCACAGCCTTCAGTGTTGTTAGGCCAGACTCCAGCCTGGACCAGAAGCACCCAGTCAGCATGGTGGATCATGCACTGCCTGGGGAAACTGAGCCAGGGAGGAGAGGGTGTGCTTCGCAGTCCACACTCAGGATTAAGCCCTTGATGAGGCTGTGTAATCAAATTCTACATTTTTCAGAATTACCCCTGTTTGTTTGGGCTTTTATAAGTGTTCCAACCCTTTGTATTATTTTTCCAGCCTCTTCTTTATCCTCCTTTTGTTTTTTGCTTCACAATGTACTTTGACCCATTCTCCTCTTTTTGAACAAGATCATTGTTTCTCAGGAGAAACTAAGAAGCAATTGTTCTCTGAACCTGAATTGTTCTCAAATGTTTCTTCATTTGATAACAAATGATCTCCTGCTTCTATGGGAAGGGGGGAGATAACACTCAGGGCCTTCACTTTGAATGGGACCAGAAGGACATCCAGCATTCTATGGGATTCCAGAGACCCACACTGTTTCTACAAGGAGGCACATCATCTACCACCACCCCTGGCCCCATAGGCCCTTCCTGGTCCAGAGATATCTGACACATTGGACTCCATGGCTAGGTAGGAAACACTTTGATTCACTTATCTTAGGCCACATCTAAAGAAGAGGGGAGCCAGTGACTAAGCCATCTTCTAAATATCTGCCAGCAGTCAAATCAGGGCTAACCCCTCACTTACAGTTCAGAAGTAGCCATTTAAAAGATCTCCTGTCACTCACATGTCTCCTTCTATGAGTCTGCTGCAGGAACTGAGCTGCCCCATCTCTCATTCTGAAGGACTGTCTTTGCAAAGAAAGGACATGTGACTCTAAGTCATTGTCCACCATTTGCAGCTGAACTTCTTTAAAGCAAAGTCCTCCTTGGTGTTGGGGAGTGACATACAAATCAAACTGAAAGAAACCTTAGGGTTTCTTAGGGTGGAGGGATGAGAATTAAGAGAACATCTCACTCAAGCCCACCCTTGTACAGTCGGGGAAACCAATTTCCAGGGCTGCCAGGTAGAGCTAGTTACTGGTGGAAATAGGTAAACTCACCTTCGTATTACGATTGATTCCATGGGATTGCTGCTTGGAACCATGCCATTTTAGAACTGGAGTGCTCAGGAAGGAAGGTCTTAGGACAGAGCCAAGGAGTTTGGAAACTATGAGGGTGCTTATACGAGTTGGGAAGGATGTGGCAAAAGAGACAGATATTCCAGTTATTAACATGTGACATCCATCCCATAACTTAGTGGCTTAAAACAACATCATTTCTTTTGCTCATGCATCTGAAATTTGGACAAATCTCAATGGGGACAGCTCACCTCTGCTTCATTTGGCTTCTGCTGGGGTGGTTTGAAGGTTGGGATCATCTAAAGACTTGTTCACTCACATATCTGCCAAGCCATCAGATGGAGCTGTGGCCAGAACCCTGCATGAGGACTCTGCATGTGGCTTCTTCACAGCATGGTGTTGGGGTTCCAAGGGTGAATGCCCGAGAGAAAGTGAGGCACAAGCCAAGTGGCTCTGGATGACCCAGCCTTAGAAATCACGCAGCATAACATCTGCCACACCACATTTGTCACGGCAGTCACAAAGCCTGGCCCGTTTTCAAGAGTTGGGGATTTAAGCTCTGATTTTCATGGGAGGAGTGTTAAATAATTTGCAGATTCATTATAAAACAATCCCTGTAGGTAAACATATAGGTCAATTTTCAAAGCTGATTGGAGGGTACTTTCCAATTAATAATTAGGCAGACCCTGATTCAAAATACAAATGTACAACTTCCTGTGGGCTGGCAGAAACTCCACAAGGGAGACATATCATTTCTAATTCTCTTGGATTCTGGGTCTTCAGAATCGCCTAGTTTGCCCAGATTCTATAGCTTAAAACACAGGCATTTCAAGAGTCAAAAGCAAATAAAAGAGTCTGCTGATGTTCTGGGCTCCTGAAGCAGAGAATCCAATTAAATCCAACAGACTATAAATCAAATAGCTTCCCTTCCAGGGAAGGATGAATAGAGCAGGTGCCACCAGCTTTCAGTACACAATGATGGGATGAGAATCTTCAAGTCCTAAAAAAAAAACTAAAGAGAAATTATGGCAAAATGGTTTCCTAATAATCAACTGTGGAATCCTGGGTGGGTGCCACCTTCTTTGCTACTCATTGGAAATCTGTACCACAAGAATCACTGCTGCCTCCTTGGCTTTTTTTTTTTTTAAGATTTATTTTATTTATTTCTCTCCCCTTCCCCACACCGCCCCCTGCCCCAGTTGTCTGTTCTCTGTGTCCATCTGCTGCGTGTTCTTTTTGTCCACTTCTGTTGTTAGCAGCATGGGAATCTGTGTTTCTCTGTGTTTCTTTATGTTGCATCATCTTGCTGCGTCAGCTCTCCGTGTGTGTGGCAACATTCCTGGGCAGGCTGCACGTTCTTTCGCACTGGGCGGCTCTCCTTACGGGGCACACTCCTTGCGCGTGGGGCTCCCCTACGCACGGAAAAACCCCTGCGTGGCACAGCGCGCATCATTGCGCGCATCAGCACTGCACATGGGCCAGCTCCACACGAGTCAAGGAGGCCCCGGACTTGAACCATGGACCTCCCATGTGGTAGACGGATGCCCTAACCACTGGGCCAAGTCTGCTTCCCTCCTTGGCTTAATAAGCAAGACATGGTGCTCTATGAATTTTGCAGACAAAGTATTACTTCAGGGGACCTAAGTACTCCCTGATCATTCATAGTTTCCTCATAGACTTTCCAGATTTCCCACCATGCAGCATTCCTTGGGGTTAAGGTAGAATACCTTCTTCCTACGTTTATTAAAATGTGAAAATACAAACATTGACTTCTTAGCCCCATTGTCACACCATTGGAAAATCAGGACTCTGAGAACTCTGAATGATACAGAATGGATAAGTTTTGACAAGTGAGAAGGTAAAGGCAAGGTCAAAGGACAGAAACAGTTGAAGAGGAGGAGAAGAGAAGGGAAAGTTGTGGAGTACAAGGGCATATGGGTTAGAGTAAAGAGAAAAGGTCACCAAAAAGGCAGAGGAATGAGTATTAGCAGGACAGATAATGGGAGAAGGGACCCTGAGACAAAACGAGAATGGCAAAAGTTTGCCTGGGTGGGTTCAAGGAGTTGAATTCTCCACCTCTGTGAAAATCCCCTGAGATCAACCCTTTGTAGGTATTTGCCCTTCAAGGGTCTGACATCTACATGAGGATATGAGGCAAGGGAAGAGAGAACTCTGCCAGACAAACCAAAGAATTCTATTTGTATTTTCTCATGAATTTTGTTCTCTGTCTCTCTTTCATATACACACACATTTTAAGTATCTCATTATGTAATTAGCACACAAACTCTATTATGTTGCTCTGAATCTGTCGTCTGACAAAACTGAGGCCCTTCTTCATGGGATAACCTCTTCCAGAAGTCTCAGGATCAAGCTCATAGGAATCACAGTTTTGGGATAAGGGAACTTTTGAGGTCATGGTGCAGATTTCCTACATAACTCCCCCAAGTGGCAGAAGCTTCCTCATCTCTCATACAGTAGTATCCCATGAGTATTGTGTTCAAAAGTGCTCTGAGAGGAGTGAATTGGGGTTGAATTGAGGGTGGAGAACAAAGCCAAGATATAAGTCCATCAGATGTGAACAATGAAGCTAAAAAAATAAAGATAGAGAGAAGATAAGGGAAGGATTGGGTGGGCATGGGAGTGGGAGAAAAAAGGGAGGAGGGGAAGAAGAGGGAATAGATGGAAGGCAGAGAAAAAGAAGAGAGTAGGAGAGAGGCAGAAAGAGAGAAGAGAGAGAATGATAGTGTGTGTAGAGGGAGGAGAGAAAGAGAGAAGAGGGAGGGTGAGAGAAAGTGCATGGGCACATATGCTTGTGTGTGTGTGTGTGTGTGTAGTGGGACTAGAAAAAAAGAGAGAGAAGAGAGAGAGGGAAAGAGAAAAAAGAAAAACAACACAACACTGATACTTGAAAAGTCTTCCTTATGCTCAGGACACAGTAATCAAACAATAATGAAATTCTACACAAATTAAATACCCATCGACAGAAAACTTGGAAACAAATGAGAAATTATATCACAAAACCTCAGTGTCATGTAAATCTCACTGAACAGGGAAATCAAAATGTTAGCAACAATTACATTCTTCTTATAACAAAATTGGTTCCAAAAAATGGAAAAAAGAAGAATGGAAACATTTCTGCAAATGATTAAAGGGGGAGTGGGGAGAATGGGTGGGGGGAGCTGGAAGGGAAGGAGGGGTGTTTTGGCAGTGATAAATATAGAACTATAATTTAAGAGACAGTAGGAAACACTTTGTGTGTGTTAATTGGAAATGCATTCTAGAGGCTGCAGTTTGTTCACCATGAATGTTGTGACCTTGGGTTCCTTGAGGGAATGTGGGCTCCGCCCTGTCCCCATGGTGAAGGGAAGAAGTGAGAAACCATGTCATTCAATGGATGAAAGAAGTTCCAGTTTATATGGTGGAAGGAATCATTTCTTTTGTTTTCTTTTTGTTTTCCTGTTTCATTCTTTGGATTAAAGAAACACTGTGGGATTATGGCAAAACCATCTTCTTTGCCAAGGAAAGAAACTCAGAGATGAGATGGCTGGAGAATATCCTTGCCTCACATTAGGGTGCAGACAAGATGAATTCTCCTTTCTGCTCTCAATTCTGGTTAATCAAATGAGCATTTCACCCAGAGGAAATGGAGGTGTTGGACGCTGACTCTGGGGAAAGGATTCTTCCTTGCTTATCTGGGGCAGTTCCTCTTCTCCAGGGACCTGATGCTGACAATAGCAACAGTTCCTGGTCCTGGCTGCTCAGGACAGAGAAGAACAGGTTGGACAGGTTTATCAGGAAGCTCTGGTGAGCTGCAGAGTTGAGGTCTTTTATATATTTGGGTTGAAACTCTTGGTTTTCAAATAAACAAAATAGTAAAGGATAATCTTTCACTAAATCCTGCTTACTAACTTCTACACATTCCTTTGTTTTTCAAATCATCCCCTCCTTCCATCCACTCACACACGTAGGGCACGCAACTGAGCATATTAGAGCTAAGGGCTCAGAGATGACCTGGGGCAGTGATGCCCAAGCTATAGTTGATTGACCAGGTGCACATCACAAAGTTGATAACAACATAGGCACCCCCACCACCCCAGAACTACCTTGTCAGAATTGCTAGGGTGGTGAGCCCAAAAAAATCTGCATTTGTCACAAGCTTCTAGGTATGTCTCACGTGGCCAGATCAGTCACAGGGTCCAGACAAGCATTTGGGAGCCACAAAAACCAAATCCCTCATTTTATATCTATGTAAACTGAGGCCAACTATGTAAACTGAAAGCAAGAGAATGACTGCCAAAGGCCACGCCCAGCTGACACTAGAATTAAGGTATGTGGCTACCACCTGGTCAGCTCAGAGCCCAGCTCTAAAAATATCACGTTCAGGATGACAGTAATGATGACAGTAATGGTGATGGTGATGATGATGATGGCAGCGGTGGTGACAGCTAACACTCACCTAGTGTTGACTATGAGCTTACTACTATATAATCATTTATTTATTCCTCAAAACAATCATCTCCATTGGGTAGCTAATCGAGGCACAGAGAGGTTAGGAGAGTTGTACAAGCTCACACAGCTAGAAGGAGGTGGCACTGGGATTCAACCCCAGGATGGGCAGAAAACAGGGGAAAGTCCCTACTTCTTCCAAACACTTCCCATGTGCATCTTAGTGCTGCACTTTTGACATCACAGGGATTTCCCATTGTGAGTTGCCTCTCCTGACCTTAACTTCTCCCCTTAATGCCCTCCCTACCTGCTTCTAAGAATAAAGGAAGATTGGGAAATGGTCCTGGAATGAAGGAGACACTTTCAATAACACTACACAGGAAACCCAAAGCTGTTTACAGATAAGAAAATGACTGTTGTTGTGGGGTAAATGTTAGGAAGGTGTTTTAGGAAGTGTCTTATGGACTAGGCATAGAGCCAACACATGTGCCTTCTTCCCCCTCCCCCGACTCCCAGGTTCCTATAAAATTGAAAACAGGACTCAGATGAGGATCAAAGTGAGCATTAACTTTATTCCCCTGCCCCCAAACCCAGGGTTTCTGGTTTATAGAGTTAGAGGACATAACTTAAACCTTCTTTGGTTCAGAAAGAGCTATAGGAAACTTACTTCCTACCATTCTCTTCGCCTTCCGTAATTCGGATTTCAGGATTCATTTTAGGAATAGTAGAAGAAGGCAGAGTAATTCTGAGTTAGTTACCAGCTGCCTAGAAGATTCCAGGGTGTGTCACACTCTAATGTGTATAGGAGAGGAAGAGATGCTGTTAGAAGCCTTCCCCTCCAGGCAGGTCTGAGAGAAGGGCCAATGAAACAGTGACCTTGGACATGATCTCACCAATCAGATGTGTCATTCTTCCTCCTGGGGGGTGGGGGGAGATAGTAGGTCAGGGCCATGAAGAGAGGGACCAGAAATGTTCCTACAATTCTATTCTCTCCTGCAGGACAGAACAGAAGTCCTTTCTCCTCTACAAAAGGATAAAGAGTGGAGTAATGGGTATTACTAACAGTCATGGCATGACAAGCTCCATGACTGGCCATATGTACTAAGTACCCCATAGTGCAATGTGTTCTTTGCCTTCTATTTCCCCAGTGGAGATGCTTTGCCTTGAGTCATTCATACTCTCTTCCATTCCTCTCTTGTGACCAAGGGAAATTTGGTAGGATAAACCCAGCCCTATGACCTACATATGCAAGTAATGCCTTTAAGCACACATGGATCAGTTAATTCAGTTCTGTTCCATTACCTTTGGTCAAAATGTAGAGTTCAGTATGGCACATTAACCCATTGTGACATGGCAGCATCTTGGTCTTCCTCGCTTGCTCAAAATAAGAAAAATACCCTAGGGTAGAAAAGGAAGTAGGGCAGGAAGATGATAGAAGGCTCTTTGAGACCATCAGGAACCACCACCACCACTCAAGGTTAGATCTCAATTCCTGGAAGGTGCTGCTCTTCATCCCTATGGATGCCACATCTGCCTTCTCTTCAGCATCTCCAGCAGGAAATTTTAGCATATGATCTGCCTCTGCAGCCCTGGGAAAGCTGTATCCTGAGCATTTGGGATCATTTCATATTTCATAAATGGGCTTCACACACACCCATGAGGTCAACTGGAAGGCCTACTGGATTTAATTAGGCTGGGAAGGGAAGCAGCCAGAAACATCTCACATGGAGGAGGAGGGGGGCAACCAGGAGAGAGCAAGCAAGAGGAATAGTTGATATGATGTGTCATCTTTCTCAGGATGAGGGGCTAAAACCATGCAGCACCCCAGGGAAACAAAATAATTGTCCCTGAGCCAGATAGAATCCAAAGAAGATTCTGGTTCCAAAGCCAGGATGTTGAATAGCTTTGGGAAGATGGTTGAATTTATTCCACATTGATGAGTACAAAATAAGCCATGCAAAGTGGCACACGCCTCTGGGCCCAGATCCTAAAAAAACAGTGTGATAAAACTACAAAAGGAGTCAATAGACTTATTCTCTTTCTCTCCATATTATTTTGTTCTGAGTTCAGAGACTAGTATATGAGGCTGGCAGGTTTTATACAAAATTGATTCAAGGAAGATTTTAATGGGACAAAGAACAAGCATCCATGTGAAAGCATTGAAGAGACACATTGACAAAAAATGTCCTAGAGATAAATTGAATGAGGAAATGATAAGCATGGATTCCCTATGAGAACATGGATTCTTAGAGCCATGGAAGGAACATGATGACTAGACCAGGACAGGCAAATAAAGTTGGCCAGGATTGGGCTCTTATTAATGAGCATGCTCCTAGGGGCTGCTCATTGTCCTCCAGTGTCTTTTCTCTTTCTTTGTCAATCATAAGATTTTTAGCTGAGCATACTGCTACTCATAAAAAGATTGAATTTCCAAGCCTCCCTTGCAGCTAAGTATAGTCAAGGGGTTAACTTCTTGCTAGTGGGATACAAACTCAAATGTCATATGGAAGTGTCATGTGGAAGGGTCATATGAAACCTCCCTTGGGACACAGCTGGTATGCTCTCTTGGCCCTTCTTTGTTATCATCCCTTTCTCCACCTGAAATGTATATGGCATTATCATGAACCATGATGAGGAGGGCCACAGTGCAGGGATGGTAGAACCTTGGTTCCTAAGAATGTCATTGAGCAGAAATATCACACCAATTCTAGAATGAATAACTCCATACCTTGTTTTCAATCTCTGAAACAGTCTATACCCTGGAATGCATGACTGCATATTTGGGGCTAGGTTTAGCTACAAGTGACAGAAAACCTAAAATAACTGTCATTTAAATTGAAGTTAGTTTTTCTCTCACCCAAAGGCCCATCTCTTATATTTCAATTTCTGTTCTTCTTTCCCTAGAAATGAAGACCATTATCAGATAATAGTCAATCATCTCTTCTCAGAAGTAAATTCTCCCTATTCGATCACCTCTCTTGGACTGTAGACCTCCCTTGGCCCTATATGCCTCCATTTCTCCATTGGCCCCTCAACATTCACCCTCCCACTCCATTCCTCATCTCTTTTGAGATCTCAGTCAGGGGCTACACACACCTTAAGTCAAAGTAAATCTCTGTGAAGTCTGTAGAATTGGCCATATGACTTGAATATGGGGCCAGGAAGCCAGCAGAAGGGCAGGCTGGCTTAAAACCAGCTAAAAATCCAACTCCCTGAGTCTGAGCCTAAAGGCAGGGCTGCTCCATGGAGGGAGAGAGAAAGCAGGCACCAGCACTGTCCACCTCCACACTCGAGCAGCCTTGCAGACCCAAGGCCCAGATGCACACCACCCCTCCAGCTGCCTCTGCCCCTGATCCTTTGGGATCACCTAACCCCGGAGCTTTTTCATTATCCAACCCAAAGACCTCCTGAGGCAAATAAGAGTCTCCATGTAGATGAAGTTATTGAAGTGAAAAATAATAAACTTTCATGGGCGTGTTTCAATTTTCACTTGTGTTTATGGCCAAAGGTGTTTTTTATTTTAATCACCGCTGCTGGAACCAGGGCAAGCCACATGCTGCTAACTTGTTAAAGAGAAGGGGAGGGAGAGAAAGTCGGCAAGAAGGAGAGAGTCGGTGCTCAGCTGTAAATTTCTCAACAGTTCAGCTCCAATCCTCCCAGTTTTGAATCCCACCCTTAAAACCTTAATGATAGAGAAAGGGATAAAATATTATCTGGACCGTTCGCTGTTGACAGTTTCAGCTCACTTTTATCTGGCAGAATTTCTGTTTGCTTTTAAATGTCAGAGAAGGTTAAGAAGCCTTTGAAATCTGCAAGCCATTCCCTAGACTTCCGAGGATGCCCACCCTAGAATAACATAAATTGATTACCCCTTCTCAACTTTGAAATTTGTTTTTAAGAGAGAACGTATCTCAGAAAGCAAACGAAAGATAAAGGATTAAAGGAAATATTTGTTTATGGGTCTGAGTATTTTGCAACCAGATGAGGGAACCTAGAAATATCCAGATGTTATATTTCTGCCATTCTCATTTGTGCTGACTCACATTTTCCCAAATCATGTAGATTTAAGAGAAAATATTGTGGCTAGGAGAGCATTTATCTATCCTTTCCCTGGTCCTGACTCTGAAGCCTGCTGCAGTGAGCAGGGACTTTATAGCGCCCGAGTAACTCTGCAGTCTCCTCCAAGACAAGAAAGGACTCCATTTAATACCACAGATGTCCACCAAAGACTGCTGGACTGAGTGAGTGGCAGCTGGCTCTCCAAAGCTCATTGGCCTTTCTTTTTTTTTTTATTTTATTTTTTTTTATTTTTTTTATTTTTATTTTTTATTTTTTATTTTTTATTTAAATTTTTTTATTTTTTATTGACTTTGTAATAATATTACATTAAAAATATATATGTGAGGTCCCATTCAACCCCACCCCCCCACCCCCCCTCTCCCCCCCCCCAACAACACTCGTTCCCATCATCATGACATATCCATTGGATTTGGTAAGTACATCTTTGGGCACCTCTGCACCTCATATACATTGGTTCACATCATGGCCCATACTCTCCTCTATTCCATCAAGTAGGCCCTGTGAGGATTTACAATGTCCGGTGATTACCTCTGAAGCACCATCCAGGGCAGCTCCATGTCCCGAAGACGCCTCCACCTCTCATCTCTTCCTGCCTTTCCCCATACCCTTTGTCCATTATGTCCCCTTTTCCCAATCCAATGCCACCTCTTCTATGTGGACACTGGATTGGTTGTGTCCATTGCACCTTTATGTCAAGAGGAGGCTCAGATTCCACCTGGATGCTGGATGCAATCCTCCCATTTTCAGTTGTAATCACTCTAGGCTCCATGGTGTGGTGGTTGTCCTTCTTCACCTCCATCATTGGCCTTTCTTATGCAGTGTAGTGCCTGCTTGCAGGCCACAGCCAGGAGTATAAGAAATAAACATTTCTTCTTGAAACAACTAAATTTATAGTTGAGCTGCTATTCTGATGTACTTAAACTCAATCCTTTTGAGAATCCTTCACCTTCCCTAAGGCAGAGACTAAGTTCGCAGGATGAGAAGACCCGAGCTATCTGGTCCATGAGTCTTTACAGTAGATGCCAAGACACCTTTTGAGCAACCGCTCCTTGGCCATCAAGCTGAGAAGACTGCTGCTGGGTTGCCTTTGCTCCTGCTACCTGCCCTTTCAGGCCCAGGGGCTTTTCTTGTGACCTTGGTGCTGTGTTTGTGCATATAGACCCCATCCTGCTGGGTCCTTGCCTCCTGAGGTGTGGAAAGCTCAAAAAAGTAGCGCCTCTCTTTTCACTAGCAATCAAAGGTAAAATCTCATTGCTTTCCCATTCATTTCCTTCCCCACTTCTGCCTGGGGGAATATTTTCTAGTGATGGTTCCCCCAGGCAATTTTCCCTGTGCCTTGTATACCTTTTGTCCATTCCGCAAAGGTCGTGGGCTTTAGAGATCAAAGTCAGAAATAGCTCTTTGCTTCTATTCTCTGCTGGTATCTTAGCCTTACCTCGCCCAGAGAACAGTCCATTGTGTTGAAAATGGTGTGTGTGTGCCTGTGTAGGTACCCATGTATGCTGGGGGGAAGCAGGGGAGGATGGGGCAAACTATTAGAGGGAAATAAATAGGCTGATACCTTGAAAATATTCTGCTATGTTTATAACTATACAATATGCATAACATTCGACCTTGCAGAAAAAGGGGATTTCAATTCTTCTGGCATTGAGAGAATGATTATTGGAAATTATCATTTATAGCCCTTGGAAAAGAGTTAGATAATTAATCTGATCTATATATGTGTTTTGTTTCTCTAAAATTTTTCCTGTAACCAATCTATGTGCTCTATAAACTGAAGTAAAAACAGAGTCCGAAGAGCCCTTGGTTTTTCTCATACAACCCCTAGAGGACAGGCCTGAAGAGACCTACCCTGAGGTAACCTCAGGAGGGCTGCACCCAGGTCTGCCCAGCCCTCTGCTCCAGGTCTCTGGCTGCTGTCATTGTCCTACCAGTGGAAGGTAGTGTGCAGGGGCTGGGTGGTCATCATCAAGAGCAGAGGCAGGAGGGTGGAGTACTGCTGTGACTCTAAGGAGTCACCAGTTTTCCAAAGGCCAAGTCACGCCCCAAAGTTATAGAACTAATATCACAACTTGGCACCCGGGAAGGGAAAGGCACGAGTCAGAGTCTCCTCACGAAGCAACGGAGGTGCCAATTTCCACCTCATCGCCAAGTCATAATCCTCCGGGCCTCGGATCACTCAGGCTAACCACGCCTGCCGGCTCCAGGCTCCCTCCCACCCTCTTTGTTCCAGCACAGTCTATGGCTCCTACCATCCATGCAGAACAATAGGCAAAAGCACTGGGTGAGGGCTGTAGCCAGGTAACCTGTAGTTAATACCGATAGACAGAGCAAGCCTTTGTCAAATATTGAGTCACCTTTAGTCTATCTTTCTCAAGCTCAAGTCTTCTACTTCTAGAGTCCCTGCCCCACTCCTTTTTCTGATCTCCCTCCTCCCCATAAGGTCGCAACATTCTGCTCTCACCTTTTCCAGAATATAGTTGTAGGAAAGAAGAAGCTGAGCTTGAAGTCCTAAGACCTGGCCCAGGATGGATCTGAGGAGCTCTGGACTCAGCCCATGGGAGGACCTCAACAAGTATGTGTAGAATCTGAATCCATTTATGATCCCAGAAAAATTCTGTCATCGGTAATTTGCACCTCAAACATTCTTTGTTCTAGAGCATGACTCCCAGCTGTTTCTAAGTGTGCATATCTCTTTTTAAAGTCAAGAAATTTCATAAACTACTACTTTATGGTTAATATCTATAGATTAAGAGAGCACATCAGAACCCAAGTTTAGTAACTTCTTGAATATGAATTGTATTTGTTAATTACAGTAGCACCTACTTGTATTTAAAAATCACAGTGCATATATGTGCAAAGTATACTAGCCATTCAGTCTACGACAATACTTAGTATCAACAAAGATATATTGAAATAATTCTAAGACCCCCAAAGGGCATGTCCTCCACAGTTTGAGCAAGTATACTTTAAAATTCAAAGGTATTACTAGGACAATTTGTTTAAAATGCAGATCCTGAGGCCCACCCTCAGAAACTCTGGTTAGTGAATGTGGAAGTATGACTCTGGAATCTGTATTTTAACAAGCACCTCCATTGAGTGTGTGCATGTGTGTGTGCGTATGTGTGTTTATTGGTGGCATTCAACCAACTGCTCTTGAGAGACACTATCCCAGGGACACCTGCACAGGTTTTCTATCTACTTACTGTGGTGGCTCTCTACAATTTAACTAACCAGGACTGTTCTTTCCAGGCTATTAATTCTTGGTATTAGCTTTGTTCATTATCTGTACATAATGTGTCTAAAGCCTGTGAAGGTAACCATTACAAAGGAATATGGGACATCCTGGCCTGATGGCTTGGTCAGCAGATGGGGGAGGTGTGAAAACATGGAACTGAGTGCCTTGTGATTGCCAATTAAATTCTATGATTCCTAATTTTCTTAGTCTTTCACAGTACAGTCTTAAAGTCTGCAGTAAACATTCTAGCACTGCAAAGAAAATTTAAAGGAGTTTTTTTGTTACTTCTCATTGGCTCTAGACCGTTTTAACAAACCCAATTTTGGCCAGGGTTATTCCTTAATTAAGTGTCTTCCAAATCCTGCAATCCAGAGATACATAATTGGACAGCTCACGCAGTCCTAGAAGTTTAGCTGCCGTCTTTCAGTAAACATAGGGATGACCACGGCATCACTGTTCTGGGTCTAGGCATGGCCTTTGGCTCATCCATCCAGGCTTCCAATTAGAGAACAGAGATGGTTTCAGAATCCATTTTATCTAAAAGGAGAGAGACCTGTCCCTCTCAATAATGCCATGAAATTTTCAACCCAATTATTAAGTGTTCTGATGAGTCAAACTTGAACTAGGTTTCTGGCCTCACATAGTTCCCACATTCTCTGAGTTTTGAATTCCTCTAGAATTCATCAAGTCTAAGTTTCACACTGACTCCAGTTCCTACATTATTTTGAAGAGCTGAGGAGCATAGCAAGAATCTGCTTCTTCAGCCCAAGTATCCATTTAACTCAGAAAACAGAGCTCTTAATTTATATTTCCCTTGACATACAATGGTTTAATTTACAGGGAAAAGGCGTCTCAGGAAATTGGACAAACTTGAGAGGAGAACTAAATTAGAGGTTAGATAAAACAGCCTTCCCACTTCAGCCAGGTTCTGCCATCTCCAGTTACTATAAACAATTGTGATTTTGAAAGTGTTGAAAAAACACATTGACAATTTCCCCTAAAGAAGAAAGGGATTACAAGACCATTTTGAGCCTCTGTGTTGTTCAGCAGTATTATGGTTATACCTGAGAACTTTAGCCCCAGACAAGGACATATAGCTACTGTTTCACTGAACCCTTAAAAAAAGGAAGTAAGTGGTCCCAACATTTGTCATTTGTCTGGGAAGTGCAGGGAATTCATAACATGGTAGGCAAGATCTTTTGAAGGGCTATCTTCCTCTCTACTCTCCTTCACTACAAATGCAAAAGGTAGACTGCTGTCACCTACTTTGCAAGCATTTTCTGAGTGCCTCCCTTGTGCTGGGAATTTTATAGACAACAATTTTTAAGATAAGTGACAAAGAGGATTTGTAAAATAAGACTTGCCATCAAGAGATAGACAAGAGCATCTTTTTGTGTCCTCTGAGCTTTCTACGAAAGGGGAAATTACTGTTTTGTTTCCAAAATATACAAACCAGAAAAAGGGCACTGCATAGCCTTGGCTCAGCTTTGATAGTGGAGACAGAGCTAGCTCTATGATTCTCTCTTTCTTCAGAAACACTCTGGTCATCATCTACCCAGTGACTTTCTTAGGGGAGGTGTCTAAGAAGGTGAGGAACCCACTTCCACTCTAGTAAAGCCCCAATACAGAAACACGCAAGGATTTCAGAAGGCAAAATGGTAAAAGGTGGAAAGTGTACTTTTGGTACACTTGCCTGAGACTCTGTTGAAACCTTGTGTTCCCCATCAGTAAAATGATGGAGTCAGCCTCGAACTCCAAGGTTCCCCTCCAACTGGGAGAATCTACATGTCCATGAGCCTGTGCCTTCCCACTTTTTCTACTCTTCTTTGCTCTGTGGCAAGACACAGATTCCTCCCCTTTTCTCCTTGGCTTCCACACCCATGCCCCCATACTCTCAGAGGAAAAAGGATTAGAATAAATAGTCCTTGCTAAACAATTAGAGTCTAATTGTTATTTGGGTTACTGGCTCCTGGTTGGGGATGTGGGTAGTATTTGCATTTTACCAAGGCCTCGTGGGATTTTAGGGAGCTGTCTAGTTGATAGAAGAAGGGAAAGGAAAGAGTAGACTTCCTGGAGACCTTTAACTTATCACTTCATCCCCATGTGTCATTTATGAATATATCTATGTCATAAAGGATGGAAGGTGCCACATTCCAGGGCCATCAAGAAGAGATAAGGAGGAAAGAAAGACTGGTGGGAATTGCAGCAAAAGGAAGGGTAAGAGCAGAAATGCTTCTGATTAGAAAATTCTAGGAGAAAAAGAATCAAGATGACCAGAAATGACACGTATGTATCCAACAGACTGCCAGCCCCAAAAGTCATGGCTAAATGACCATAGCTTCTGATACCGTCTCAAATTCTCTCCCAAGCCTCTTTGCCATCCATAGGTTACACTTAACAATTTCAGACTCTGGCAGACCGAAGTTAGAAAGGAGCAGTGAAGCTCCTTTGAGTGATGACTAGCCATCCTGTTGCCTAATTATCAGGACCACTGTCAGAGAAAGAAAATGCAAGAAACCATGGTTCACCTCAAATTCTAAGGGGCAGAACAGTGAGGCGCACTCTCTGTCACCTGAGGTAAAAGCCATCCCTACAGTCCACCAAGCTTCCATCCAGTCTCTTCTTGGGTCCCTCCAATAGTGAAGAGCTTGTTACTTCTTGAATCAACTTCATTATTAGCCTCTATTACAAAGTTTTTCCTTATGTTGAGGAAAAAGCTACACTCTATAACTTGTAGCAACAGAGCTCAATTCAGTTGTCTGGGGTCACACAGGAAAAATTTTAACCCCTTTCTTTGTGCTGGTTCTTTAGAAGATGCTATCAGCTCTGGTGTCTGCCTCCTTCTGTCCCCGCTTCCATCCTGGGTCCTCGAGCTGTTCTTCGGACAGCATGGTCTCAGATCTAATCTGGGATTGCAGTTCCTGTGACTGACTTAGAGACAAAGGGTAATTTTTTCCCATTTAGATTCTGAAATATAAAATCTTTGCTATGTCCCTAGACAAGAGAGCTGTGATCTTGGCCTGGGCATGGCCCCTTTCTGAGCTTTAAGGAGTTTGAACTTCATGAACTCTCAGGTCCCTCCCAATTCTGCAAACCTAAGAATGTGTGAGCTGGCATAATTTGCCTGGCCCCCTACTTCTCAGTTATCTACTCTGATGAAATCGGAAAAATTCTCCAAATTTCTGTTTAGGGACAAGGCAGAGAATCCTTCCGCTGCTGCTGTAAGATGCTCTCCTGCGTGGATTCACTCTCTGTCTTTGCTCCTCCCATTTCCACACATACATCCCCAGTGTTTTCCTTTAAGGCAGCTTTCCATTTTACTCTGGTTTCATCTGACAGAAAGAGAAATATGGAAACATCATTGCCAGAACTAGGCTACAAAGCAAGCATTTGAGCTTTGATAGCTTTAGAATTGTTTTTAAAAAAATCCTGTTCCTGAAGTTGAGTTCACATAGAAGAGCTAAAAAAGATACCTAGGTCACTGCCTAACCTGGAGCTATTTAAATGTTTGAAGACCAACAAGGTAAGTCCCAAAACTTAGGACAGCCCTAGGATAGAGCCAAGTGGCCAGGAATGTGGGATTTATAAGACCAGAACCTAAGAGGAGTCAAGAAATTCTCAACAACCAGTGGTATAACACATAGGAAAAAAAAGAAGTTACCTTTAGAGTGATTCCTATTATCCTTATGTCTGATTTGTTCTCCATTTCTTCCCTGTGCCCATAGCAGGGTCTGGCATATAGGAGGGGCTTAGAAAATACATGTGAAATGAATGGATCTTTAATCAGAGCCTTATTAAAAGCTCTAGGTTGTTATCATTTTGTCACACATGATTTATACCAGCCCCATTTATCAAGCACTGCCTGTGAACTACACACTGGCACATTTATACATAAATTTGACATGTGCTCAGGGCTCATACTCTGGGAACACAGGTGAGATGTTTACCTTGGTGACAGTAAGTGCAGTAAGACCAGATCTAGATAAGACACAGGGACCACTAATTGTAGGAAGATATTGATTTCCATTGTGAAGGGGATTAGCAAAACCCTTCATGTGAAAGTTCTGGCCTCAACTAGTTTACTCTGTCAAACGTGAAGCTCAATATCCCCTCCTAAATTAAAAGAGCTCTGATTATTGAAATTAAAATTCTTAACTGAGTTTCCAGTTGCAGCTGGAGGGACAGTTCTTTCCCATGGAGAGCCCTTGTTTCTGGCTCTCCCCTTCCACTTCCTGGCAGTACCTCAGTTGGCATTCTTCCAGACAACCCACCCTATTGTCCACTTCTCCCTAGCTGTTTACCTCCTCCCTAGACTTGCCTCTATGAATCTCATACCTGGCTGCAGCCACGAGATTTCAGGAAATGGTACTTTGGAAACACATCTCTAAAACGAAAACAGATAAAGCAGTTGGCAGTGAGGCCAAGGAAAACTCCAGTCTTTCTGAAAAGTAAGCAGTTTGTTGGCACTGGAAGCCTACCTGCTCTAAGCCACAACCACATCCTCCAATAAAGGCACTAGCACACAGAGAGACACACTTACGTACAACTTCTTTGCAACCAAGCTCCAGGACATGCCCTGGAAAACCAAGAACCCTTTCTATCACCCTGTGGAGGGCCCTGTGACCTCTAGAGACAGTAGCCCTTTGAAATTCTAACCTCCAAGGCCTGGATCAGCCTTCCTTCTGCAGAAATCTTTATGGCTTCCTCCTCCACACTGCAGGTAATTTGAGAAAAATCTGAGTTGAATTTCTATAGGTATTTCCAAGTTAGATGCAACTTATAGCAAGGTTTACCTAAAAGCAATGGGGATTTTTTTTCCAGTTTACTAAAAGGAAAAATAAAAGATGCACATTGGGAACATTTCATCTTTGAGGGTGGCCTTGGTAAGCTGTCCCTCACTTTATGGGAGGCAGTTGAACCCCTACCAAGTAATACCATTTAAAAAATACTCCCTTGCATGTTTGTCACACATCCCAATTTATAAACTGCTTTCACTTGATGGAGCTAATTTGCCCCTCACCAGAAACCTGTGCAGACGGCCAAACAAATCATCATTATCAACAGGGACAGATGAGGAAACTGGCTGGCAGGCGATGAGAGACTTGCTCCAGCACATGTGGAGAGAAAGCCACAATGCCAGACCAGGGACAAGGATCTTTCCGTGAGCATCTTGGATCCTGTCAATCACTCTATTCTACTTTCTAGACTCCTGGTTGCTCATATTTCAAGTATCAGATAACCCAATGGACCTGAACTGAGTAGCTCAGTAACCTGAATATAGCTGGGGTCCTTGGAGTCCAGCCTCCATAATTCAAAGCATCCCCAAATTCCAGAAAAATTGAATTACACAGGTTATTCTCTAAGTTTCTTTTAAGAAACAGCACAAAGTTTTACCCAGAACAGCACAAACCTCTTCCTAAGAATCCTCTTTTTTATATCCCCTCTCCCCACTACTCGTGGCAACTGAAAAGTCTCGCTCCTTATCTCTGTCTCTCCCACTCTTCCTACTGACCCCTCACCATGCACTGTCCTCATTCTCATTTTCACATTCTCACTTTCACCCCCTTCATTTCTTCCTCTCTGTTTCTGCCTCTCTGGGAGAACCCAGACCAGTCTCGGTGGAGTGGGAAGGGCTGGGTGATTCTGGCTTCCCTGGACGCAGGGTCACAGGCAGTGATGCCGCAGTTCTGATGTGAACACACCATGGCCTAGAAACAGCTCTTCAAAGCACCTCTAGGACCAATACCACCTAGACCTCAAATGGAGACTCCTATTCCAGCCAGGGAAGAAATTTTCCAAAATTTGCTGAGTTGATAAGACTAGGGTTATAGTCTGTGGCAATATAAGAGACAGAATCCTAGAACTTCCCCCTCTGGGAAGATAAGTCTCATGGGGAGGTGTGAGTGTTTACAGAACAATGGATGGGATGGTTTCCCCACAGGAAGATGAACCTTAAATGAGTAAGAACGGGATTAACACCCAAAATGTGACCAACTGCCGGGGGCCACTGAAGCTGCTACCCAGAACCCCAGCCAACCTGATCTACACCCTCCATCTAGCATAGGCGAAAGCGAGCCAGGAAACAGCAGTTTTTATTCCCTTAGGATTAGCCGGTGACTCCCACATTGCCTGGGCCCTCTACCACTGTATGCAATTATCTGCTCCCATCCCCACTGGATGTTCCTTGAGCACAAGTTCTAGAACATCTTCATAACCTGGCATACTGTACAGTGTCTGGATTCTCTGAAAATAGTAAACCAATGAATACAGAAAAGGCAGAAAAAGAAGGAAAGAATGCCTGCAGATATGCTCCATGAATAAAAGATGGAAAAGCTTCTACCTTTCTACAAAGCATGACAGGCCCTGGTTCTTGGGATCAACTTAATGAAGCTACATCAGAATTGTCAGTATCCGACAATGAGTTTTTAGGACTTTATCACTACTCACTGTAGAGTGGATTCAGTTTAACATGAGATACCTCAAGGGAATTATTTGGGTTCGTAGAGAGAGGGTTGACTTTGAGACGCAGTGAAATCAATGTTATTGATTATAGCTGTGAAGGTGTTGGATGTCCCTTCAGGAATATTATCATCGGGTATGTTATTAGTTACTAGCATGGTGATTTTCCTGTTTGTTATCAAATTCATTCCCAGTCCTTGCATGGTCCTGCTCTGCTTGACCTATGTGAGTTACATTTCCCAAGCTCCCTTTCCTTCTAGCTTTTGATTAAGTTTGGCCAATGGGAGGCCTCAGCAGAACACTAGATAAAGAAGCCAAGATATTCCCTCTACTTCTTTTGTTTAAGGGGACATCCCAGGAGCCGTTTAGTCTCCTCTAGGATCTCACTTCTGCTCAGAATCCCTGTGTTTATAGTTCCTAAACTCTGGAGACGCCACCTCCTGGCTTTGTCCCTCTGGCCCTAGAGATAATAGTGGCTTCTTACTAATCTTGGGTTTATCTCACCCATTTGCCCTTTCAGCAATACCTTGGTGGCTAGTTTCCCCCATTAAGGCCCCTCTCTTGACCTACCTGGCATGGGTTTTTTTTTTTTTCCTGGCGGAACTTTTACCAATATAGCTGCCATTTTTATATGTTCCTCTCCCACCTCCTAACTATTCTGCTTAAAACATTGAAATAAAATCCATCATAATATAAGTTCAATGATGAAGGATCTTCCAGTTCAACCAACTTCCTAAACTAAATCATAAACTGGCTGGTTGAGCTTAGATAGCAGAGTGCTGATAAATGTTTAACAACTGGTTCACTGGGAGGGAAAAATCCTGACTTAGAGCACATAGTGTAAATATTCCCACCATGGCCAGTTTCAAGCTACCAACATAATGTCACTGAACATGAAATTGGGAGGAGACACATAATAAGCTATTGAGAGCTGGCACGCCACTGACCTTAGCCCCACCAAGGGGGATGTCTGAGAAGGAAAAACTTTGTGCCCTGAGGCAGTTGGACAGAGAAGGGGTAGGGGACATGTGCTAAATTTAGCTCTAAAGAAAACAGAGACCTTCTGGAAGCTTCAGGGAGTTGAGAGAGGCCCAGGGGGAAAGAGAAGGCAGCAGAAAGCCAAAGAAGGAAATAGTAGAAGAAAAGTTAAATGGGAATTTGGGGAGTGAAGGGTTAAGAACTGTGAGTTGTAGTTTCCTCCAAGGGAACTATGGACTCAGCACTAGAAGATCCCTTTGCCATTAATATGTTGGGAAGTAGGAATTATTTGGGGGATAAACTAAAGAGCTGAGACAGCTGCCAAAGTGAAACCTAACCACAAGTGGTTTTCAGTGGATCATTGAACCTGGTTGCTAGAGGAAACCCCAGAAATTTAGTCCAAGAGAATAATTTAACAGATGAGGAAACTGAGCTTCAGAAATGCCACAAGGCATTTAGTGGCAGAATTGGGACTCAAATTTGAGTCTCCTGATTAGGCCACTCATTCGTTCATTCATTAGTTTATTCAACAAATGTTGCTTGGAGTGGAAATATTGCATGGCATTGGAAATCTGTTGTGAGCATAACATGTCTTTATCTTCATAAAGAAAATGATTAAATACACTATTACAGACTTAACTATTTTTCATGGGATAAGTGTTAGGAAGGAAAAATAGAGGATGCTTTCGTATTTATGGAAGCAGACTTGGCCCAATGGGTAGGGCGTCCGCCTACCACATTGGAGGTCCACGGTTCAAACCCCTGTCCTCCTTGATCCATGTGGAGCTGGCCCATGCACAGTGCTGATGCACACAAGGAGTGCCCTGCCACGCAGGGGTGTCTCCTGCGTAGGGAAGCCCCACGTGCAAGGAGTGCGCCCCGTAAGGAGAGCCGCCCAGTGTGAAAGAAAGGGCAGCCTGACCAAGAATGGCACTGCACACACGGAGAGCTGACACAACAAGATGACACAACAAAAGGAAACACAGATTCCTGGTGCCACTGAAAAGGATAGAAGTGGTCACAGAAGAACACACAGTGAATGGTAACAGAGAGCAGACAACTTGGGGGGGAGAGGGTGGAATGGAAATAAATAAATAAATAAATAAATAAATCTTTTTTAAAAACAGACTTCATTTAGATGGATGGACTTTACATGCAGTAGCTCCACTTCAGAGTGTCAGTCCCCAAACAAATGCCACTTGGAAAACATCTTCTCTTTCATCACCAGACTGCCCTGGAATTTGCTGAAACTCGTAAGTCCTCAGTCATCAGCAAGATGATAAAACTTTGTCCTAACAAAGTATCTTGAATTTAGGTGCAAATGTAAGAGAGCAATTGATTTTTGTCCATTTAATTTGGAATGAAAATTGGTAGGTGACGGGCAACCCAGCCTAGAGTACTGAATCTCCCTCAGTGAGAGCCATCCCTACATCTTGCAAGCCCCATACAAAAGTGAAGCCCCTGCTTCTGTCTCTGGGAAACACTGAGATGAAAAAAACACATTCTCAAGGCCACGTCATTGTACTTTTACCAACTGAAACTCATTGGTGATGTTCCTGGCCCCTCCCAGACTAATATAAGTAGATAGCACACTCCCAGGAAGCCTACAGATTGCTGGGACAGTGGCCACTCCACTCTCCATTCTCCAGGAGCACTGCATCCCACCTGTGGGACTAAGAGCTGATCTATTACCTTCCCCTGGGTTTGGGCCAACTGTACCCCATACCCATCCCCCATCCCTTTTCCTCCCAAGTTGATCTACTGAGACTGGGAAGACACATAGAACTTGCTTTTGTTTTCATGCCAACTGAATCCATCATATCATGCTTTCTACCCTATAATTCCATCCCATCATTTTATTGTCAAATATCAGTTGGAGCCATGTTGACCTTTGAGTTTTTCATGAGCCTTCCAGCCCTTAGCTCTGAACAAAACAACACCTCCAAACATCCCATGTGGACCCTGCTATAAAAATTTAGATAAATTTCACTTTCTTCATCTCTAAAATGTATGCATACAAGCTACCCTTTCCAAGGAAGTGGATGTGAGATAGAACAAATAACCCACTTACAAATGCTCTGGATTTCTTCCTGAAGCACCATCTGGAGACCCTCATGCAATAACCCCATCAATAAGATTGTGAAGTCTTTTGTGAAAAATGTCTTTCTTCTAGGAGGCCAGATTTCCAGTTCATTAATAATTTATGGTTTTGGGCATGTTGCTTGAGTTCCTCCCAACTCAGTTTCTCTCCTTTGCAAGATGAGGTGAATAATACTGTCTAATAAAATGTAAGAACAATTCCTAAAACAATTTTGTGCTCTTTAGAAGGAAGGACATTAGGAAGATCTAAACACTTTTTTTTTTTAACTATTGAATTAATCCAAATAGAGGCATAGGCTTTAAAACAACCAAATAGAGAAATCAGCAAAGATGTACACAGAAATCACTGCTTCTTGGAAGAATCTGATATAATGGTTGTTCATTTTGATGTCGAAGATAAGGAATTCAGTACTTTATAAAAATATGCTGAGTTTCCTTTTTTCTGAGATTCCTGGATGTGAAAGGCTGAGTATTTGGTAGTTCCTGGTATCTCTGGAGAAGAGCCTCTTTCCTTTCCCAGACTCCCCAAAGCTACTCAAGATCACTTGTCACTGAGATTGACCTTCCTGGAGAGGCAACAGGGAGCTGAATCTCTGGGAATATGAGAGCTCTGTCCGGACGTCAGGAACTGCAGAGTGTGTGTGACTCATGAGGTATACTCGTCAGTGGTAGAGAAGAAGCTGAGCTGCAAAACATGCCATGGAAAAGAAGGGAGCAGATGTTAAACCTTCACTACCTCACTGTTCTGAAATAGGAAGACATTGATCCTGTCCCTCTAGGTATTCAACATTCCACTCACAAACTCTCCTACCCAGAGACCCTCTCTGGCTCCGTTAATCAACTGTTCCAGAAACCAGTCTTGCCCACATCCCAGCCCATAGGATTTACTAGTTTTCATGTGGAAGGTATTGATTAAGGAATTGTTGATGGCTCCCTGCTAAACTACTGATTTTTATTAAATGTCCTGTCCCCTAGTGCATTTGGCAGTTCCCAGAATTCTGTTCGCTTGTGTTTCTTTCCATTTTCTTCATTGTAAGCTCCTCCTACCTCAAATAAACCCTAGCTTGGGTTTAAGACCTTCCTGGAAGATGATTCTATAGCCTCCTTTTCTAGACCTTCCCAACTCTCACTCTCATTCAAATGAGAGAAAAATCACTAAAAGCCTCGTTGTCCTTGCCCCCCAGCAGACCCTCATAAATCGCTTTTTTTTTAATTAAAGCGTCCAAATAATTAATGATCAACTCCATTTGTGCCATTGAAAACCCAAATGTCACACGGTTGAAAAGGCCCAACCAAATAATTCAGTGTACCCTATAAAGCTTAAAAAAAAAAAAAAAAAGCAGAGCCCAACAGGCCTGCATGACTGGTTTCTGTGCTGTCTGAAAAGCTTGGTTGGGTTTTTGGGCACTTGATTGGATTCCAGGAATAATGTGCCCAGAGCACAAAGGACTCTTTTGATGAGTCTGTGCCATAGCTCCTCCCACTCCCCTCCTCACTTTACCTGGAATACACATTCTCCTTGTCTCCCAAGTTGGAAAAAATAACCCATGGAAGAGAGGAAAATACAGCAGAGGGGAAGTTAGGGTAGGCAGGGCTTGGCATAGAGAGGACTCTGAAGTTCTTAGTCTGAGTTTGGTTACTAAATTCTGGTTATTCCAGAAGGAATGGAAGAAATGGAGTTTATATAATGTCTGTGACCAGACACTGGGAAAATGTAATGAAAAGAATGTCTGTTGTTTGAGTTTGGTCCCTTGAGCTACAGATAATGAGTGCGTCTCCCAGCAAGGACGGGCCGCTTTCAGAGTCAGAGGTACCCTGGACCAACCTGGAAAATCAACATGGATTTGTTATGCCTAATTCAGGCAGAGAAACTCAGAGATAATGAGTCTAGCATGTTGATTTTCTATTGGTACTAGAATAGTCAAGAAAGATGGAGAGAAAGAAGACAGAGCCACCATTGTTAGAAAGTCCTGAGAAAAGTGGCAGAGCCAGCTAAGGGCCTGTATTGTTTAAGTGTTAGCCCTGAGAGACAGAGGAGGAAGGCTCTAGCTTCAGTTCGGGGATGCCCAGACTGACAGCATAGGGCAGTGAGCTTTGGTAGTAGAGGGCTACTAGAGGCCTTTCTGGGCTACCTTGAATAGGCTGCTTTGTCCTTCTAGTCTCATTTTCCTTATCTGCAAAAAAGATGAACTTGGACTATATCATCATCAGCTCTGAGACCCTTTTTCAGATATCTATTGCAGGCCCCATATTTATTGGCTTAAGGCAACAATCTATTTATCTAGGCCTTCTTTAATTTTCCTCAATAATATTTTATGAATATCTATGTAATGTTTGCATACATATATATCTTTCATTAGATTTCTTCAAAGTATTTGTTATTTTTGATGCTATTGTAAATGGTATATATATACATATTAATTTTATTTTTAACGATTTGTTGCTGGTCTATAAAAATACAATTAGTCTTTGCATAGTGAATTTGCATGGCAGTGCCTCACCAAGCTCATGTATTATAATAATTTACCTGTGGATTCTCAGTTTAACTTCTCCTCATCATTAGCTGTTAGCTAGTGAGATGAGAGGGAAGATGCTTAATGTATTTGTTAGGTTCCTTGGGTTGCAAGCAATAGAAGTGACTCTGGCTCACTGAAATGTAAAGTAGAATTTATTTTAAGACTATGGAGTAGTTAGTTCTGTGAGTCATAGGAAAAGAAGAACCTCAGGAAAGAACAGGGCCCAAAATAACATTAGGGACCCAGGAACGAACAAACTATGTCTTCAGAATGCTCTGTCAGGTTGAATCAACTCTGGACTTCCCTTGTGTCACTCCTCTTAAGATTCAAATTCCTCAGAGAGCATGTGCATTTTGAGGTCCAGTCCCTGGTCATGTTGGCAGTTGATTGCCAGGCCCACCAAGACAGTGTGCAATCCTGGAGGAGGAGTTCACCAAAGGAACCTCACAGTGCTAGAATAAGAATGGAGAATTGATGCTGGAGAGGCAAAACAACACATGGCCACCCTGTATGATGTCCAGTTATACTTTTCTGCCCCTCACCCAGCTCATCAGGTGCACAGGATAGCACTTAAACCTTTTTCTGAGAACAGGGGTGATAGAGAAGATCACCATTTCAGACAGCCATATCTTCATATCTAGCCATCAAAAGCAATTGGATTCGATGTCAATGGCCTGCATTTATACATGAAAGTTGATCCTTTGCCTCGCTGGGCCTCCCTGGGTTCCAATGCATTCCCTCTGTCCATTAATATGTGCTGTGCTGTTGAAATAGTTTTGATTAATAACCAAACACATGTGTGTTCTATCTTTCTTTCTTGCCTCTATCTTCTGTCTCTTTCTAAGGGTGATGGTGTGTTTATTTTGCTGCGGTTAGTTTGGAATAAAAGACCCAGTATTTATCCTGATATGATCAGTAACTACCTTGAATTCCCCTTGCTTGCTGAACTGCTGACTCTGGGCTTGAGAACATATAGTGTATAAAAGATGTTTGAGGGTTTCATAGGTGTTTTTAATACATATGAAAATGGATGGAGGTCATAATGATCACTTTCCTTAAGGAGAGAATTACAGTGAAAATGAAGTGAGGTTAAAAGGCCCTTATCTTTGCCATCACTCATCTCCGCCTTTATTTATGGGCCTCTCTGGTTTTCATTAGCATGCTGACAACTGAAGCTGGAGACATTTTCATCCACACTCCAACTACTGCCCTGATTTCACTTCCAAGTTATGAAACCTAATCTAAACCATAGAGTTCCCAGGAAGCTACAAACTGTAACTTTAAATTTCAGTTTACAGAATCCCTCAGGATGATTCCAGGAATTGAGCTGGGAGGGGTCCTGGGAATCAGAAACCAAATTACCACCTCCTTCCTCCTCAAAAAGGACCTGAGGACATTTGAAATAAAGCTCATAAAATGCCATTTTCACCACATCTCAACTGAGAGGAATTGCAAGAGAACATCTCGCCCATCCCCCTCCCAACAGCTGCTCTTAACTAATCCCAGAAAGAAAGAAAGAAAGAGGTGTCTCTTAGTCTTCAAGACTGCTTAAAGGACATTTCACAATTTCCCCAGGTCACCTGTTTCAAAATACAAACACGGGATGCCAGGAAAATCTTCCTCATATTCAAACACCAGTTCTTCCTTCAATTCAGACCATTGGGATAGTTAAAGTATAAAACTGCAGAACTGAAAGAGACCTAAAATATCGTTGAGCCCTGAGGTTGCAGCTGGTAACCCAGGGATTGGTGCATATTTGATCAGGCCCATAGAAATTTCATTTTTGAATTTTCGTATTCTTTTTCAAAGATTTTGAGATTGACATGGTTCCCTTTTTTAAAAAGTCCTGAGAGCTGGCATCTCTAGAAATACCAGAAGGTCTGGCAAAGCTCCTGACTCTCATACCCATGGCAACAGAGTTGGGCTCTCCTCTTTAGTCTCGGGGTAAGGGTGGACAATCTCTCCAGTCCATCACAGAACCACTGGGCCAGCTCACCTCATTTACACTAAATGACTTGCCCCTAGTGGCATTTAACTTTGTGATCCCTGAATTTTACTGATGAGAAAACTGAGAGCCAGAAAAATTATTTAACTAAGATCACTGGCTATAGGTATGACAGGAACTAGAAGCCAGGGCTTGTGACTTCCTCTTTCATGGTCAACTTACTTTCAGTAAACATGGTGGCTTTTGGTGGGCTACTGCACAAAACAATTTGATTAACATCCATTCTCATCCATTCTCTCTCAGAGCTCACCTACTAGAGAGAAAGTACATTTATCACCACTACCAACCCCCTCTCCTCCAACTTGCTCCTTTAGAAAATCAGAAAGTAGTTAAAAGAGCATTTTGGAAGGTCCAGGTGACTTATCGTCCCTTTTGATCTTGGTTGGATGCCAGAAAGTCTTCCTAAACTGGAGAATTGTGCTCTTCTGCTGATGGTGAAAACTTTTCTAAAGAAAAAAGAACCACAGATATTTTACAAATCACAATATAAAATGGGAATGACATTTTAGAGCAGTGGGAGGGAAGAATAGACTACTTAACAAGTGCTGCTGAGTAGTTATGAATATGAAAAAAATAACTTTAATTGGATCCCTACATCTTATTTTAAATACAAATTATATTTAATGTTGATTAAAGACATTAGAAAAAATATTTTAGAAGAAATGATAGCATATATATATAGATATATAGATTTTTTTTAAAGAAAGGCAGATGGCCATACGCAGCACCCCTTTTGGATATGTCTGGAGCCCTTGGAAACTTAACGACCCTACATGCTCCTACAAGTGGACCTAAAGAGCTGGTTTGCAGGTTCTAGCAAGGCAGCACAGCTACTCGTATACCCTTGACTGAAGAATGGCCCTCCTCTAGCAGGGAAGACTGCCTTCTTCAGTCAAGCATGCAGCTTCTGTAGGGATGCACATGGAGTGGTAAGGAAGGAAGGGAACACCTGTCTTGTTAGGTAGTTCAGCTGAGTCAACTCTGGCAACCAATGGGGTAGCAGATGTACCAGCCAGATTGCTTTCACATCCCACAGCATATAATTTAAACCTTGGTGTAGGAAAGAGTATTTTAAACCTGTAATACCAAAACAAAACAACCCTGAAAGATGTGCTTTTACCATTTCTATTCATTTCCAAAGATTTACAAACAACATTTTTATCAATTCTGTACAAAGCAACCCTTAGCTTTTCATTCTCTGACCTCATTCTACTTTCGGGTGACCTATATTCTAGTTATTAACTCCATGAGTTTATATTTATATCATATGTATAGATTATATAAGATATAAAAATATATATTACAATTTATTTATATCATAGTGTAATATCACTGTTTATAACTAGCCATGCTATTATATGCATATGACAGTGATTGAAAGGGAAAGTCTAAAGGCATGTATATTACTAGAAGTAGTGCTAAAAAATGTAACATGGGACTGTATAACAGTGAAACCTCACGTGAAATATGAATATGGGTAATATCACATATATAAGATTGTTCCCCAAAAATATAAATACAAATAAGCTAGAGAGATGGAAACAGAATAGCAGCTACGTATGGCAGGAGAAGCATAGAGAGATTGGGAGGTGATTAATTTTCTTTGTCTATTTTTTGTTTATTATTATTATTATTGGAATAATGAAAATACTTTAATAATGACTGAAGCAATGAATGCACAACTATGTGATTATACCAGATACCATTGATTGTACACTTTGGATGGATTGTATGCTTTATTAATATGTATCAGTAAAATTGATTTGCTTAAAAAAAACCTAACCTTAAAGAAGATTGATAAATTTATCTCATTAAGATAAAAATAAAACCTCAACAACAATAGTTACTACTAGAAAGTGGGGGGGGGGGAAGCAATAGACTAGCAAAAGGTGTTTGCAAACATATAACTAACGAAAGATTATTATCCAGACTATATAAAGGATTCCAGAAAAGAAATATGTAAAACAAAAAAATAACCATAAAAAGGTCTAACATACATGCAATTACAGTCCCAGAAGGAAAAGAAAAAGAGATTGGGGCAAAATAAATATTTGAAAAAATAATAGGCTAAAAAAAAAAACAAATTCAAGCACCTTAGCAAACCCCAAAAAGATTAAATTGAAAGAAACCCCTGCCTACATATATCACAATCAAAATGCTGCAAATGGCAGATAAGGAACAAACATGAAAGCAGACAATGAAAAAAAAATGCATTTCATACAGGGAAACGATTCAAATGACAGTGGGTTCCTCATCAGGAAACATGGAGATGAGAATGCAGTGGATCAACATCCTTAAAGTGCTGAAAAGGGGGAATAAAAGAAAACCCATTAACCCAGTATTCTATATCAAGCAAAAGTGCCCTTCAAGAAATAAACACACTTTCAGATAAAGAAAATTTAAGAGAATTCATGGCTAGTACACCTGCACTACAGGAAAAAAAAAAACAAAAAAGCTAAAGGAAGTTCTTCAGGCTGACAGGCTGAAAGGACATGATATTAGATAAAACTTGGATATTGAGGAATGAATGAAACTTATCAAAAATGGTAAATATGTGATGTATTAGACAAGGTTCAACCATAGAAGCAAAATATATAAATAAATATATGAAGAAATAATGGGCTAAAATCTTCCCAAATTTAGGGAAAGCCAGATATTTACAAATTCAACATATAAAAAGAGAGAATGAGAGAGATCGATTTTATTACAAAGAATTGGCCTATGCAATGAAAGGGTCTCAGTAAGTTCAAAGACAGTAAGGCAGACCATCAGGAAGGGAAGGTCACCAACAGGCTGGAACCCCCTGGGTTTCGAGTCCCTGATCTCAGGGAAAGGCTAAGCCTCTTTAAAGGGCTCTCCCAGAATAATCTCTCTATCGATTAACCTAAAGAACTGGTTATGACTAGGGACTTAAACATATCTACAAAATTCCTTCACAGCAATACCTAGATGAGCATTTGACCTAATAACTGGGAACTGTAGTTTAGTCTAGTCAAGTTGACACAGCAAAAAGCCATCACATGGGAGAGAATATAAAAAACTATTTTTTTCTTCTTAAGCTCTTTAAAATACATATAATTGCTTAAACTAAAAACTTTAACATGAATGGGGACTTCAATGTACAGAAATGTAATACATATGACAACTGTGACACAAAGGACAATGGGTATGGAGTAAAGAGACCTATGGGGTTGTCAGGTCTTTACATTTTATATTAGTGACAATATTAACTTTTAGTAGACTGAAAAATTTATACATTATGTTATTATATACTTAGAACAACCACTAAAAGATCTACAAAGGTGTGCAGCTAAAAAGCCAATAGAAAAAATAGAATATTGAAAAATATTCAAATAATTCAAAATCAGGCAGGAAAAAAGAGGACAGAGGAAAAACAAAAAATCAGATAATAATATAATAAAATAGTAGATCTAAATTTAACCATATCACTAAATACATGTAAATGGTAAAGATCTAAGGTTCCCAGATGAAAGGAAATTGTCAGAGTACAAGAAAAAGCAAGATTCAAGTATGTTATCTATAAGAGGCACACTTAAAAATATGAAGACACAAACAGACTGAAAATTAATGGGTGGAAATATATATACCATGTGAACATTAAACGTAAGATTGAAGTGACTATATTGACAGCAGGTAAAATAGACTTAAGGATAAAGAGTACAACCAGGGATAAATCTCATAAAGGGGGAAAAGGAATTCACCAAGAAGATATAATTATAAATGTGTAGGTACCTAGTGGTAGAGCCTCAAGATACATGAGTCAAAACTGATAGAATTAAAGTGAAAAATAGACAATTCTACAATCCTAATTGATTTCAATGTCCCTCTCTCATTAATTGATAGAAAATCCAGACAAAAATATCAGTAAAGACACAGAAGAGCCGAGCATCATTACTAACAACCTAGGGCTAACTAACATTTATAGAATTCTACATCCAACATCTGCAGAATGCACATTCTTTACAAGTGCATATGGTCTATCCACTAAGATATACCATATACTGTGCCATAAAACAAGTGTCAATAAGTGCAAAAGGATTGAAATCATGCCCAGAGAAATTCGAAAATATTTTGAACTGAGTAAGATTGAGAGTGCAACATCAAAATTTGTGAGATATAGTTAGAGTAGTGCTTAAAGGGAAATTTCTAGCTTCACATGATCACATGATTAAAAAATATCTAAAATCAATGGTCTAAGAGTCTACCTTAAGAAGTTTGAAAAAGAACAAATTAAGCCTAAAGTAAGTAGAAAGAATGATATAATAAAGATAAGAAAAGAAATCAATGAAACTGAAAACATAGTTAATAGAGAAAATTAACGAAGTGAAAAGCAGGTTCTTTGAAAATAACAATAAAATTGAAAAACTCCTGGCTAGACTTATGAAAGAAGGGGTTGGGGAAGAGGGAGGGAGAAGAGAACACATGTCACTAATGTCAGGAATAAAATAAAAATTGGCATCCATGTGGAATCTAAGCCCCCTCTTGATATAGATGTGGAGCGGACACAACCATTCTAAGGTCCACAGGATGGAGGAATAGAGTATGGATTAGAGTGGACTTACTGATATTCTATTCACGAACTATTGTGATTTGTAATCAAAGAAAATGTGGCCTTGCTGTGGAGAAAGTGGCATGGTGACTGCTGGGGTTAGGGAGTGGGAGGAAGAGATGTGATGTGAGGGCATTTTCAGGATTTGGAGTTGTCCTGAGTGCTGCTGCAGGGACAGTTACTGGACATTGTATGTCCTCCCATGACCCACTGGGTGGACTGTGGGAGAGTGTGGGCTATGGTGTGGACCATTGACCATGAGGTACAGTGGTGCTCAGAGATGTAGTAACCAAATGCAATGAATGTCTCATGATGATGAAGTTGTAGTTATGGGGGGAGGAGTAGGGTGAGGGGGGTGGGGGGTATATGGGGACCTCATATTTTTTTAATGTAACATTAAAAAAATAAATAAAGACAAAAAAAATTTGGTTATTACCAGAGATTCTACAAAACATTTTGGAGAGCACTTTGGCAACATCTAGGAAAGTTGACAAGGAAGATATCCATCCAGTCATCCAACAACTCCATTCTCGGTGCTTGCCTCTGGAAACTCATACACGTGCCCAAGGAAACATGTATAAGGATGCTCCTGGAAAGATTGTTTGTTCATAGAAAAAAATTGGAAACAAAATAAATGTCTATCAAGAGGTGAATGGAGAAATTAGTTGTCATATATTTATATATGGAATTCTAAACAGTAGTCAGTATTAAAAAAACAAAACAAACTAGAGATACATGTTCAATACAGATAAATCTCAAAACAATAAGCAAAGAAACCAAGCTGCAAAAAGTTACACAAATGACACCATTTATTTAATTAACAATCCTACATAATTTTAAGGAGACATCCATGGAAAATTGATAAATACAAAGACAGATATGGGTATGATAATACAAAAATCAAAATACTGTTGCTGTTCTGGGAAATAGGGAAACGGGCTCAGAGATTGGTACAAGGGGCTTCAACCCTAATATTTGCAATGCCTTCTTTTTCTAGGCTGGTGCATAGAAGGGTATTGACTAGAATATGCATTGCATCTTTACCTATGTCTGAAATATTCTGTAATTTAAAAACTTAAAAAGGAACTGGAGTCTCAAATATGGCTGCTTGGCAAGGTGGAGGTTCCAGTCACAAGGAGGGACCAGGCGCCCTTGCTGAACGGCCTCAACTGTTTTGACTTCTGGAGGGGCGGGCCGTGATTACAGCTGCGATTAGGTGACTCACAATAATTATGTTTTGTTGAAATTGAATTTATTGAAGTATGAATCATTCGTCCCAAGTCCTACCTAATTGCTCCAACACCGCGGATGGGAAGGATGGCAGAGGAGCTCTCCGCGGCGGTCATTATGGAATGAACGTGCGTGTGCACGTGTGTACATGGGTGTGCATGCCCGCACGCACGCGCACCACTCTCACATTGCCGGAAGCCAGCAGCCGGCCACGTCCTTAGTGATGACGTGACTGGCGGGGATCTTTCCGTGTTTAACGCGGCGCCTACTGCCTCCCACCCCGAGGGCTTTTCGGTCCCCCGGGGGGGGGGGGGGGGGGGGGGGGTCTCTGCACCTCATACCAGTCCCCCTCTAAGTGCTGTCTGGCTCTCCCAAGTTGCTGACTTGCAGATTTTATCCATGTTTTCCCAGCTCAGACCTCCCACTGCTCAGCGGGGACGCAGGGATGCACCCACAGCTGCACTGTAATTTAAATCAACGTGGGCACGAGGCGGCAAACAGCAAGCCCGGAGTGTGGCGGGGACCTCCGGAGCCTCCCTCCCTGCGGTTCACGTACAGGGAGGGGAGGCGGTGGTGACAAACTGGGTTCCTACACATTGTGAGTCACCCACGGTCTCACGCAGGGCAAGGGCTGAGAATCTTCCTCCTCTGAATCCTGTAGCGTGCGAAGACGTTGAGACCTCAAGTCATTTGGTCATTGTTTATTTTGTCTTGGTGTCATAAGAATTAAACAAACAAAAAATGGACTTTGCCTGAGTGCAGGCTAGACATGAGTGAGAACTAACTGCCTGACAGCTTTTCTAACAGAGAATGGGGCTGCAGAGGCATACTCCTGTAATAACAGGGATGAGAACAAACCCTTTTGTGTCACTTCCTAGGGACCGGGTGTATTTAACCACTTCACCCATTTTACCTCCTTTAATCTTGACCATAACCCCAGGAGGTAGGTGCTATTAGCAGCACTCGGCAGATGAGGATACTGAGGCACAAGAAGGTTAAGGAGCCTATCTGCATTCACTTAGCTAGTAAATGCCACAGGTCAGACTGCAGCTCAGACAGCCTGGCCCTAGATGCATGCTTTTAGCTGCTCCCCTGTGACCCTTGCACGTGGCTGGCACTTTGTTGTATGCTTTATAAAATCATCTGACAAAATCCTCAAATCGACCCCGTTTAAAAGATGAGAAGACTAAGCTGAGAGAGGTGAAGTCACTTGCTAAGATGACCCAAATAGTCAGGATCTGGAGCTAGGTCTGTAGGATTGCACATCTCTCTCTTTTTGGTTCCGACAAATGGCCAGTGTGGAAGCCCAAGCAAAGGAGGAATGAGTAAGGCAGAACAGTCACGAAGGACAGCCAAAGACATGGAAAGCTGTTTTCCATCCAACTGCGCCTTTCAGATCCTGCACAGGAGGGCACAGAGGCCTGAGGCCCCCTCATCAACCTCAGATTCAGACTTAGGCTTGACCACGGAGACCCTTCTCCTATTACTCAATCTTCTCCTGCAACATACATTCATAAACACAGGGTGAAGCTGGCATTTTAAATAGCCATTGTCTTATTATTATTATGTCTTGATCTTTAACCTGTACTTAAAGTCAACTATTTATGGGTAAATACTTCAGGGAAAGGGCAACATTTTAAACCCATATTCACAAACTTTTGGGGGAATTAGCTGAGTGGTAACTGACCACCAGGCCCTCTGGGGTTGGACTCATAATAGGAGCCTGGGTACTGGGGAAGGCAGCACGGAATCAGGATGAGTTTAGAGGCAAGCTTCACCCAAATAGTAAGTTATCCAGTTATCCCAGGGACAGCTCTGCACTCCTGTCCTTTTCCTTCTAGTTTGTTCCTTCCAAAACGCTGCAGACCCAAAGTTGGCGGATAAGGAATAACTCTGGGGCTCCTTGTAGACATGAGTGTTAGAGAGTCAAAGGCTCAAGATCTAGCTCAAATCTTTCCTTTTACAATCTAGGAAACAGATCTCAACTGCTATGTGATTTTTCTGTGGGTTCACAGACAGAATGAGAACACGCAATGAACTTAGATACAATGGTCTTGAGAGAGTCACCAGCCCTGAATGGCTAAAGGAAAAGTGTCCTGACTCACTCTCTGTTCTTTAAAAAGCCCATTATTCTTCAATAGCACTTCAGCAACGAGCTTCTGATAAGATTGAGGAAGTAGTGTGTGGTAGAGAAACATAGTATTTGAAGTCAAGGACCCCACATTTCCATTCAGCATTGATACCCATAATCTGTGTTATCCTGGAAAGTCATATACTTTAAGTACTTTCAGAGCCTCAGCTTCCTCTACTGTCAGTTGGAAGAGTGATCATATCTTTTTCATAGGTTCCTTGGGGACATGAGATAAAATACCATAATTGAAAGTACCCGGGACAACTTCTGGTCCACCCTTGGGTCTTTAAAAATGTGTTGTCAATGCACATTGATTAAATGAGGAGAACCTGGGATCCATGAAGAACTTAGTTTGATTTTCCACTTCATGTGGACTACCAATTTCTTGCTCTTTTTCTTAGTTCTCGCCACTTTTATAATTGCGTCTTCTATTTCTGTTACAGCTTCTTTTTCCAACCTCTTAGTTTGATATCATTCCCTAACCTAACAATTCTATGGCCAGTTTTTCATCCAGAAAACTAATGATGGTGACAATCATTCTCCAGCTCTGAGTTCTGTGGAATTATTACACCACAGCTTCATTCTCTCCAGGTGGAAAGCAATGTGTGAAGTCAACTCTCAGCCGCTTTTACATCTACCTAAGACTTGAGAATCTTTTTCTCTCATGTTATTGGTCAAAATACTTGTCCTGGTGCTCACCTCCTTCTTGAAAGTTATCCCATCCAAACCTTCCATATTACTCTTTCCCAGGTCTCCTCTCCTTTCTTTGATCTCCCCCAATTTCTCCAGTCCCCTTTTTACTTCACCCATTAATCACAGGGTCACTTGGGTTGATACAGATCCCTCTTCTTTAACTTCTGTAATGGGAATAATGACAACCCATGCCTTTTTCTCCTCTCAAGAGGGATCTAGGAGGAAAATGGCATCTCATCAAGGAACTTAATCAGATCTTTTTGAAGCTGTCATTTTAAAGGTTTGGTTGAACTTTGACCTATAAAATAAGGCTTAGACTTGCATATTAGCTACATAGAAATATTCTCAAACACCCTGTAAATGTAGCAGACTTTATGGGAATTTGGAGATGAAGACCTAGTATGAATGTTTTGTCAGGTTATTAAAATTGTAGGGAAGTGGATGTGGCTCAAGCAGTTGCGTGCCTCCCAAAGATGACAAGCAAGACAGCAAGCTGATATGATGGGCTGGCATGGCAAGCTGATGCAATAAGGAGACACAATGAGGAAACACAATGAGACACAGCAAGCAGGGAGCAGATGTGGCTCATGTAATTGAGCACTTCCCTTCCACATGGGAGGTCCTGTGTTCAGTTCCTGGTCCTCATAAAAAGAAGACGAGCACATGGAGAGCACACAATGAAAAGACACAAAGAGCAGACAGCAAGTGCAAATGAGGGGAGTGGGCAGAGAAATAAATAAAAAATAAAAATAAAAATTACATAAAGGGTGTAGTTTTAGTTCAGTGAGTGAGTGAAGATAAAGGAAGTCTCAAGACACAAAGGGAATAATAATCCAGGGGAGACAGGAAGTCAGGGAGAAAGGTAACTATAAAAATTTTTAGGGAAACGGACTTTGGCCCAGTGGTTAGGGCGTCCGTCTACCATATGGGAGGTCCGCGGTTCAAACCCCGGGCCTTCTTGACCCGTGTGGAGCTGGCCATGAGCAGTGCTGATGCGCGCAAGGAGTGCCGTGCCACGCAAGGGTGTCTCCCGCGTGGGGGAGGCCCACGCGCAAGGAGTGCGCCCGTGAGGAAAGCCGCCCAGTGTGAAAAGAAAGTGCAGCCTGCCCAGGAATGGCGCCGCCCACACTTCCCCGTGCCGCTGACAACAACAGAAGCGGACAAAGAAACACAAGCGGACAAAGAAACAGGATGCAGCAAATAGACACCAAGAACAGACAACCAGGGGAGGGGGGGGGGAATTAAATAAATAAATAAATCTTTAAAAAAAAAAAATTTTTAGCTCCCTGTGTTAATATCTGTATGGTCATAATCATAGCAAGGGAGTTGTACTCTCCTTAGAAAGCAGATTGAAATTTAGGACAGTTTCATCTATTTATATGGCTTAAGTTAAAAGAGTTTTTAAACTAGCACCAGTATGTGTACCACTCCAAAACAAATCTGCAGTGCTATTCTGTTCTTCAAGACATCAGCTTTGCCCATCATCACATCATCCTCTGTTGCCATCTCTTGCAATGACAATTATGTGCCCAGGAAGAGTATAATAATTTCGAAGTATCTTCTACTTCCGTCATCCCTCATACCTACTCTATATCTAAACTCTTCCAGTGCAATATACCCAGTTTAACCTAAGACAATCCACCTGCAAAGAGGAACAATAAATTCCCATTTTTACTTTTCATCAGACAAACTGGCTAAAAAAATCAGATTGGTGGAGTCATTTGCTCCTGTCTGGTTGCTGCAGGACAAGTAGACTCAGCAAAGTTTTGGTTGGTTGGTTTGTTCTCTGCCTCCACTGAGATGGCTCTCTCATCTGTTTTGCTTGTTGTTTTTGCTTAGTGTTTGCGCTCATTATCTGCTCATTGTTTTTTTGTTTGTTTTTGCTCATTGTCTGCTTGTCACCTCTTTGTTTTTTTTCTTTAGGAGGCATGGAGAACCAAAAACAGGACGTCCCTTGTGGGAGGCAGGTGCTAACTGCTCAGGCCACATCTACTCCCTGCTCATTTGTTTTTGCTGGTTGTCTGCTCTTTGTTTGCTCATTGTTGTTGTTGTTGTTTTGCTCATTGTCTGCTCCTTGTTTTTGCTTAATGTCTGCTCATTGTTTTGTTTTTGTTTTCTTTAGGAGGCATCAGGAACTGAACCTGGGACCTCACATGTGAAAGGCAGGGATACAACTGCTTGAGCCACATCCACTCCCTCCACAAAGTTTTCTTGGGACTTCATCTTCCCTCTAGTTCCACAGTCTCTTAATGGGACATTACTTCATTCCCAGATTCCTGAAGCTGGCCCCTGACACAGACTTGTTCCTCTATCTTTCTGTCTTTCTAGGTTTTAGAATCCAATTTATCTAGACTCCAGGGAAAATGGAGCCACATTATTATAACCATTTGTCGTTTTTACCACAAACCAACAAATACTCATTAATATAATACAGTGGACAAATTAAATGTTTTTAACTTAAATGGCTGAGTCATTGGTTCTTTTTTTTTTTTTTTTGCAATTTTTGAGTTAATATTTTATTTTTAAAGAAGCTTTAGATTACACAAATATTACATAAAAAGTATAGGGAATTCCCATATACTCCACCCTTCTTTGCTCCTACACATTCCCCCATTAACAACTTCTTTCATTAGTGTGGTACATTTGTTATAATTGATGAGCACATATTGTAGCACTGCTACTAACCATGGACTATAGTTTACACTATAGTTTACACTTTGCACCACAAAATTATATAAATTCTGACAAAATATATGATAGCCTGTATATGTCATTGCAATGTCATGCAGGACAATTTCAATGTCCCCAAAGTACCCCATGCTACACCTTTCCTTCCCCTCAGAACCTCTGGGGGTTTATATCAATGATACAAGTTCTTTCTCTGCTAGAATAATCATACATCTACATAAGTCCATAGTTGCATTCCCTCCCATATGTTTGTTCATTCCTCCATCTTGAGAAGTTTGGGCTGGTGATGCCCACTGTTTCTGATTGAGAGGGGGCTTAGATCCCATGGGGCAGATGGATAGGACTGTCTTGCTTGCAGTTGTACATACTCTTTGTTTTTTGTGGTGGGTGTTGTCCATTATGATTCTTGGTAGATATAAAATTTCTTCCACATCATGGGGACATGCATTTAAGTAGACAATGAGGGGTGATGAGTCTCCAAGGACGTTTTGTATCATATTTTGGGGAAAGGACTTGTAAAACTCTATTTGGAATCTGCACAGGAGACAAGAAAATTGAAAGCTTGAATTCCAGTAGGTGGAGCATCAATCTCAGTATACCTATCAGTATGCTTAGGTAGTCAAATCACTCTCAGGGAGTGGGGGAATTGAGCAGCTGGCTGGATTTCCTGAAACATCTTGAACTATTTTTTGAATGTTTGGGGTTTGGCAAATAAATTCATTGTGCCCCAAACACCTTTTTTCCCTTCATCTAAAACCCATGTGTATTGGAAAGGAAATTTAAGCCTTATGTTCTCCAATTCATTTACAATTAACCCATCAATATCCAACTTGGTGAGAACTGTTGGATTGCCTATGAGCCTTCTGAACCTTGTGTAATAAACCACTTAGAGCTTACGTTTTTTTGAATCTCAGAAACCACAATGAGGAGCAATGTTCAGTGGCTTTAGTCAAAAGAACAAGATGGGAGTTTGATTTGGCCCTCAGATTTCACCATAGCCAACAAATACTAGCCTCAGTCAGACACATTGCCATACCTTATATTTAGTTCTTGCCAATAATCTGGAGACCAAGGACCACTGTTTTGTGAAAAGACAACTCCTGCTGTGGTGAATGCTGTGTAGATTTCTGGCAGTGGGTCTTCACCAGGGCCTAGCCCTTCCCTCTTGTGGGTCTCTGAGGATCTCTCTCCTTCCTTCTGCAATAGTCTAAATCAATAGGAGATACTGTTCATTATGAAAGCCTAGTGGACAAAGAAGGAAAAGAGAAAAATTTCAAGAAATAGAATCCTGTAAAGGCATAAAGAGCAAAATAACCTGTACACTGGTTGCATGGATTATGAGATCATTTGCAGAATAAGACCAAAATACACAACCCACGTGTTTACCAAGAGATGGATCATTGTAATACTTCAAACCCAATGTGGAAATCGAGACTGCTTTAGGCCAACTTTATTACCTACACCAGTCACTGGTAGATGAAAAAAGAGTCATAATTAACACGCAAGTAATTATTATCCACATTTGACTTTTGATTTGTCTCTAAAAAGCATAGATAAATTTAAACACTTAATCTCTTCTCTGCCTGGGTCTGAATCTCACCAACATGTGGGAGACAGAGGCAGAGAACAACCTATATGTTGCCCACCTGCTGCTGGTCTCTCACCCAACAGGATAAATGGTGGGAGAAGCCAGGTGGTCCTGACCTGTTCACAGATAACCCATTCACAGAAAATCAGAAGCTTGCTGTTCTCCCTGCAGCATAAGCCAAGAATTAGAATTTCCTGACGCGTGCCCATCACATTTTCAACCTGGTGTTTCATTAAGATCAGAGCAGTCATAAATATCACTCCTGGAGCTCACATTTTCCCCACACTCCTCAAGGCACACTATGTCTTTCCCCTGAGTCTCATAACTTACAACATATGGTGGAGAAAAATAGGGTTTAAGGGTGTTTTTCCACCTTTCCGTTGAGACCACTGTGCTATTTATGCCCCTTCATTTCATCCAAAACTCTGCTCTGGGCTACCTAACTATTAAACATTCATTAATTTCAAGACTTGTGAAAGTAACAATTTCCAGTGGAACAGTGGCTTTGAATGTTTCTCCCTGGTCTCTATAGCAACATAGGCTGCTTAAAAGGAAAGTACTGGGTTTCTCTTGTCAATTCAGTCCCAAAATGGAAAAAATAATACTATGAAATTCAGAAAGAGAATTAAAATTATATTAAAGAAGGAAATCCCTGACTTGAAGGAAATTATCTTTCTGACTAAAATAAAAGTAAGATGCATTGAATTTCTACCACATTGTCCCTGACATGAGTTGTTTGTCTGAATTGTCCCCAGCTAGGGGATTTATGATAGAAGGGGTTATTAAGACATTTAAATCAAGTTGACCTGGGTTCAAATTACAGCTCTGTCTTTTACTACCTGTATACCCTCATCTTTATGATCACCAGGTTTATCATCCATAAAATAGGATTAATCACTTCTTCACATAGTTGTTATGAGGACTGAATGGACTGATGAATATAATGTACCTAGTGAAGAGTTGGCATGGAGTGGGAGGTATCAAATAGAAGCTATAAAATATCTGGCTCACAACATTGCTCTTTTGCCCAGAATTTTCATCAATTGCTCCTTTGAGTTAAAGACTGAAGATTACTATTAAAAATCAAATATGTTACCTAGAAGAAATAAGAGTAATATTTTTCAGTGATTCTCATCTTGATATATATTAGTGTATGAGTTTTTCTTTATGATATGATAGACCCAAGAGAAGTCTATTTTAATGGCTAGAGGGAAAGGGAAAATGTCTAGAACATGGCATTATGGGAAAGCAAATTCAGGCAGGTGCTAAATATTGAGTGTCCAGCAAGTCAGGATGCCAAATGAGAGTAGGAAGCCAGAGCAGAGGAAATGGCAGGGTAAATAAGTGGTTCTGCATAAGGCAAAGCTTGACAATTTTGCCCAGGAGCCCAGGAAAGGATCAAATCCTGCCACCATCAATCTATGTTGGCATCACTAACATACCCACTCATTAATGGTAGGAGAAACCGGGTGGTCCTGACCTGTTCAGATGCCCTCACCACCACCATTGAGGGCAGAAACTTACCTTCTGCAACTCAACTGGAGCCTAGTTTCTTCATGAGCTCCTCACAGTAACATATGGAGTACAGTTAGAGTGTGGTTGGCTGATTCAGTAAACCAGTGGGAGTCCTAGACACCCAGGGACCAACAGACTACACTCCCAACCCTCATCAACCAAAGTATTTTTTTACAAATACAGAGCCACAGAACCCCCACTCAGAAACTGCTGACCTTCTGCAGAACATAAAATGACTGGTTTGACCCCATTACCTAAACAATGGTCCTTGTCTTATACCTTTGCCTCACCAGATGGAGAGGAGATTCTGAGATTCCAGCAGCATTTGGACATTAAAGGACCTGGATATTCATGAGCAATCCAAGCATAATTGTTAAGAACATGTGTCTTAAGTTGATGTAAGTGGAACAGGGAAATAACTTGATGATGGCTAGCTTTGTTTAATGCCTTATGAAATTTTCGTAAAGGGCCTCAATAGGCGGTACCTTAATGATTGTTTTTGGAAACATGGTGAATTTGCAGACCACATCCAATTTCCCCCTCCTCCTAGGCCACAAGTTGGCTATGCATAGACACTTTGATTTTGAGAAATACATTGTGCTTTCAAATGGGTTCATTGATTCATTGACTCTTTAACTTACAACATTCTCTTCTCAAAACCCATCTTATGGTTCCTGTTGTTTAAGCCCTGCCTGATACCAGATTCAACCAATCACAACATTTTGCCACATTTGCTGAATCATTCTATCTATCTATCTATCTATCTATCTATCTATCTATCTATCTATCTATCTATCTACCGATCTATCTGCCTGACTGTCTATCTATTTATCAGTCCATTTCCTGAATACATCAAGTCCCTTGAACACTTTATACTACAATGTACATTTCCTGGATTCACCTATCACACCCAAAACCAACCATCACCCAAGTGAACTAATGAAAGCATCAGAGACCTGAGCCTGCGGTTCCACTAGGTCCAGAAGCAGCCGGCATCTGGTGCAAACAGCTCCCTTGAGACTCCAGACATGGGCTTAGTACCCTGAAAACTTCTTTTGTGTCTTTTCTTAACTAATGAATAGTTCTCTCCCAAGAGCAATCTTAGTGCTCAAAATAACTCAGATCTTAATAAACATCCATACATTTGATAGCCACTTAAAAATATGACAGAAATATAAACAGGGAATTATGTTCAATAATATAGTTATTAAAACAATTTGATTATAATATAGAGTAAAATTCAATTTTATAAATCTGCATATGTATAAATATGTATAGAAAAAAATCTAAACTACCATAAAATGTTTTTCTGTTTTGTTTTGTTTTTCCACATGTTGGTGAGATTCAGGCCCAGGCAGAGAAGAGAGTTTTCAGTGCTGTTTAGGACAGAAAGAATGTTCCAGGATTGGCTACAAAAAAGAATGCATTTAAAGTGGCCATCAAAAAGCTCTGTAAGAGAGGCACAGTGTGCCTCTATGGATAATGTAGCTGTATGTTTTCCTTTCCTGCTTTTTATAAGACTGGCTCATTTGAGAGATAGAAGACTGAAGACAGCTAAGTTTTCACTTCCCTGTTAGCTGACCTGGATAAGTCCAAGGTACCAGAGAGTAGGAGTTAGAAGTCTGCTGAGGCTCAGGGCCCAGCTGGCACATGGACAGTCCAGAGATTCAAGTCTCCTGGGTATATACCAACACTAGCACCAACCAAAAGATCATTAAAACTGACAGAAGAGGCATGTGTAGAAAGGTCACATCTGAGTACAACTCCATCACACTCAGGGACACAATTTCCAAAGTAGGGCCCACTGACATAGTACTGAGCTCCAGAGCTATATGCCATGACCATATCCCTGTGGGCCTCTGTACCCCTCAGGAGAAACAGTACCTGGGTTTGTATCCTCTTTGGTGGTTTCTGGGGTCCTCCTGTGGACTGCATAAGCGTGACCCCTCTGAAGACCTCCTGACTCTTTATTGAAGACTCTTAGCCATATAAACTCATTTAACTTTGCCATTTCCCCCTTTTACTCAAGGTCAAAAAACAGTTTTTAACACATGATCCTACATGTGGGCTGAGATATTCTGCTGGTCTGAGTTGACCCTTTTATTCACAGTCTTTTCCTATTTACATCACCAGCTGGTGCTTGCTAGTAATCCCTTAGCTCCAGGGAGGCTCATTCCTGGGAGTCATGTCCCTCACTGAGGGGAATGAAATGCATTTACATGCTGAGTTTGGCTTAGAGAGTGGTCACATTTAAGCAACATGGAGATCTCAGGAGGTACCTCTTAGGTACCCTGCAGCTCTAGGTCTACTCATATTTCAGGCACACAGACTCATAAATATAGTCATCAGTATCAAGGGCTCATTGTTGGAAAATACTTCTTTGTTAGTCTTTGCCGTTGCACTTGGGGGATGGTTGCTTTTCCATTGGGGAATGTGATAGAGCTCCCCTGGCTAGGAATTCAGCACTTCCTCAGGTGTCATTTGTGACTGTTATTTAAACATTTTTATGTCCTCTATATACATGCCCGGGAGAACACCCTCCCAACCATGTGACCCGCACAATAACATCCCACACCAGTGTTCCTCCCCTGCCATAGTTGAACCTCTCAGTGGTCCAAACTTCTTCAACAATGAAGCCTAATATATTGCCAAATTCAATTAATAGGAAAATGAAATATAGTGATAGGTTTAAAACATACTAATTTAGGAATACCAAGATAAAGTAAAAAATAAATTGGTGTATTACTAAAAATGAACAATATTATAAAGATTTATTTTTAACGTTTTGCCTTTCATCACTGTAATAGGTGTTGCCCTGTATGTACAGCGGCAAGGCACTTTCTTTCATTTCTTCCTCCGTGTCTACATCCATTCACTTTTTATAATTTTTTTTCTAATTTTTAATTTTGTCTTCAAAATGTTTTAGATCACAGTAATTCACATATATTATATAGGGGACTACCATATATCCAATATCAAACCCTTTCCCCTTCCCCAGCAGTGATCTTTTCACATGTCCCTGTTACATTTCCTGCGGGTGATGTATAGATTTTGAAACATAGCTATCTAATATGGTTCCATTTTGGTTTACATACATTTTAGACTATACAAATTTCTAAATTTTTAGTTTCCTGATGTTTTACATTATGGTTTACATTTTAGCTTATAAACTGGTATACCTTTTTGGTGTACGTTAACATGTCCTATGTCCATCATTACATGATCTTGTGGAGCACTTCCATTGCCCCCCAGTTGCCCTGCTTCCATCTACTCTTTACCCCTTCCCCCCTCCCCTTGGGGCCCACAGTGACAATCAATCTTCACTACTTGCGGGACCAGATTTACAGATACTTGCAACAATGCTGAGGGCTTGACATACTAGACTGCCCTAACCCATTGGGAGCCACCAATTCTCTCCAGGGACACAATTCTCTCCATTTGAGAACATCAGGTATCCCAGGATGTGTGGGTACACCTTCACATTCATTGTATGGTCTTCACCCAATGATTTAACACACTATGACAAATTGAGCACTCACACACTCCCTAACAGCATGACCCCGTGCCAGATGCCCTCCCCCCTTAAGCATCTTAAACATGTAATCCTTCCTTATTGTATTTTCTAAAGAGTTTTCTCAACCTTATAGTTTCAACCATATACCTGAGATTCTCCCATAGTCAACTGTTCCCCCCAGCCTTCCCCCCAATTCCTTGGGCCATCTGACCCATCCTCCCAACCCAAGCCCCCCTCAAGCCCTCAAACCTCCACCCAATGGTATCCCCATGCCCCCAACTTATCTCTTCCCTGTACAAATACATACCTCCAGCTTATCTTAAACTTTACCCATTAGGCGTCAGCTTGCAACCTTCCTCTCCCCCCCAAAATTCCTTTAAGCCTATCTTCCAGTCTCTAGTTCTCTGAGACAGTTTGGTTTGCTTGTTTCATATCAGAGAGGTCATGTAGTATTTGCCCTTCAATGCCTGGCTTGCTTCACTCAACATAAGGTCCTCAAGATTCATCCATATTATCACGTGTTTGTACTGTATTCCTTCTCATAGCTGAGTATACATATGTATGTATGTATGAGTATACATACATTCCATTGTATGTATATGCCACATTTTATTTATCCATTCATCTGTTGATGGGCATTTGGGTTAATTCTAACTTTCGGCAATAGTAAATAGTGCTGCTATGAACATTGGTGTGCATATATCCATTTGTGTCCTTATTTTCAGTTCCTCTGGGTATATACCCAGCAGTGGAATTGCTGGGTCGTATGGAAAATCTATAGCTAACTTTTTGAGAAACTGCCAAACTGTCCTCCAGAATGGCTGGATCCTTTTGCATTCCCACCAGCACTGGACGAGTGTTCCCATTCCTCCACATCCTCTCCAGCACTTGTAGTCTTCTGTTTTTTTGATAGCTACCAATTTTATGGTTGTAAGATGGTATCTCATTGTAGTTTTGATTTGCATTTCCCTAATAGCTAGTGATTTTGAGCATTTTTCATGTGCTTTTTAGCCATTTGTATTTCTTCTTTGGAGAAGTGTCTGTTCAGTCTTTTGCCCATTTTTCAAATGGGTTGTTTGTCTTTTTAGTTTTGAGATATAGGAGTTCTTTATATATGCAGGATATAAGTCTCCTATCAGATACATGGTTACCAAATATTTTCTCCCATTCGGTAGGCTCTCTTTTCACTTTCCTGACAAATTCTTTTGAGGTGCAAAAGGCTTTAATTTTGAGGAGGTCCCATTTATCTATTTTTTCCTTTGCTGCTTGTGCTTTGTGTATGAAATTCATGAAGCCATTTCCTATTACAAGGTCCTGTAGATGCTTCCCTACATTGTTTTCCAAGGTCATTATGGTCTTGGCTCTTATTTTTATGTCTTTCAGCCATCTTGAGTTGATTTTTGTATAAGGTGTGAGATGGTAATCCTTTTTCCTTCTTTTGCATATGGATATCCAATTTTCTAGGCACAATTTGTTGAAGAGGTCATTCTCTCCCAGTAGAGTGGATTGACGGCCTTGTCGAATATCAGATGACTGTATATATGAGGATCTATATCAGAACTCTCAATTGGGTTCCATTGGTCAGTGTGTCTATTCTAGTGCCAATACCATGCTGTTTTCACTACTGTAACTTTGTAATATGTTTTGAAGTCAGGTAATGTGATTCTTCTGATTTCATTTTTTTTTCAATATGTCTTTGGCTATTTGGGGCCTCTTTCCTTTTCAAATAAATTTCATAGTTAGTTCTTCTAGTTCATTAAAAAATGTTGTGTTGATTTTTATTGGAATTGCATTGAATCTGTAGATAAATTTTGTAGGATAGACATCTTAATAATATTTAGTCTTCCTATCCATGAACAGGGAATATTCTTCCATGTATTTAGGTCTTCTTTGATTTCCTTGAACACCGTTGTGTAGTTTTCTGGTATAAGTCTTTTACATCTTTAATTAAATTTATTCCCCAGTATTTCATTTTTTTAAATTTACTATTGTAAATGGTATTTGTTTCTTGATTTCCTCCTCAGATTCCTGATCATCAGTGTACAGAAATGCTACTGATTTCTGTGGATTGATCTTATAACCTGTGACTTTACTGAACTCATTTATAAGTTCTAGAAGATTTGTTGTAGATTTCTCAGGGCTTTGTACGTGAAGGATCATGTCACCTGCAAATAGTGAAATTTTGACTTCTTCCTTTCCTATTTGGATCCCTTTTATATTTGGTTCTTGCCTCAGTGCTCCAGCAAGTACTTCTAACACAATGTTAAATAGAAGGGGTGATCCTATGCATCCTTGTCTTGTTCCTCCTCTTAGAGGGAAATATTTTAGGATTTCACCATTGTAAATGCTATTAGCTGTGGGTTTTTCATATATACCCTTGATCATGTTCAGAAAGTTTCCTTCTAATCCTATCTTTTGCAGAGTTTTTATCAAGAAAGGGTGATGTATTTTATTGAATGCTTTTTCTGCACTATAGATATGATCATGTTTTTTTTTTTCCTTCAATCTATTTATGTGGTGTATTACATTAATTGATTTTCTTATGTTGAACCATCTTTGCATACCAGGAATGAAACCCACTTGGTCATAGTGTATAATTCATTTAATGTGCTGTTGAATGTGATTAGCCAGTTTTTTGGTGAGGATTTTAACATCTAGGTTCATTAGAGAGAATGGTCTGTAATTTTCCTTTCTTGTGTTGTCTTTGTTTGGCTTTGGTATTAGGGTAATGTTGGCATCATAGAATGAGTTAGGCAATGTTCCTTCTATTTCAATTTTTTGGAAAAGTTTAAGCAAGATTGATGTTAGTTCTTTCTGGAATGTTTGGTAGAATTCACCTATAAAACTATGTGGCTCAGGGCTCCTCTTAGTTGGGAGGTTTTTAATGACTGATTCTATCTCTTTACTAGTGATTGGTTTGTTGAGATCATCAATTTCTTCTTTTGTCAATGTAGGCTGCTTATGTGTTTTTAGGAATTTATCCATTTCCTCTAAATTGTCTCTCTTGTTGGAATATAGTTTTTCAAAGTATTCTCTTATGGTAGTCTTTATCTCAGTGGGGTCAGTGGTGATATCCCCTTTCTCAGTTCTTATTTTGTGTATTTGCATCTTCTCTCTTTTTTTCTTTGTTATTATAGCTAAGGGTTTGTCAATTTTATTGATCTTCTCAAAGAACCAGCTCTTTGTTTTGTTTATTTTCAAGTGCTTTCTTATTTTCTATTTCACTTAGTAATTCTCTGATCTTTGCTATTTCTTTCTTTCTTCTTTCTTTGGGGCTAGTTTGTTGTTTTTTACTAATTCCTCCAATTATGCAGTTAGTCCTTCAATTTTAGCTCTTTCTTCTTTTTTGATGTATAACTTTATGGCTATGAATTTCCCTCACAGTACAGCTTTTGCTGCGTCCCATAAGTTTTGATATGTTGTATTATCATTTTCATTAGTTTCAAGGTTGTTATTGATTTCTGTTGAGATTTCTTCCTTGGCCCACTATTTTTCTAAGAGTGTGTTGTTTAACTTCCATATCTTAGTGCCAAATCTGGGTCTCTGGCCCTTGCAGATTTCCAGCTTCATTCCAATCTGGTCAGAGAAATTGTTTTGTATGATTTAAATCTTTCTGAATTCATTGAGACTTTCTCTGTGGCCTAGCATGTGATCTATTTTGGAGAATGATCTATGTGCACTTGAGAAGAATGTATATCCTGCTGTATTTGGGTGTAATGTTCTGCATATGTCTATGATGTCCAGGTCCTCTAACATATTTTTCAAAGTCTTTGTTTCTTTATTGATTCTCTTTTGAGATGTTCTGTCCAATGGTGATAGTGGTATGTTAAAGTTCCCCACTATAATTGTCAAGGTATCTATTCCTTCCCTTAGTTTTTGCAGTTTTTGCCTCACATATGTGGAGGCACCCTTGTTAGGGGAATAAATATTTATAATTGTTCTTTCTTCTTGAAAGATTATCCCTTTCACTAATATGTAGTGTCCATCTTTGTCTCTCACAATTGTTTTGCATTTAAAGTCTATTTTGTCTGATATTAATGTAGCTACTCCTGCCCTTTTTTGGTTATTGTTTGCCTATAAGATTGGTTTCCAGCCATTCAGTTTCAATCTCCTTGAATCCCTGGGTCTAAGATGTGTTTCTTGTAGACAGCATGTAGATGGGTCATATTTTCTTATCCAGTCTTCCAATCTGTGTCTCTTAACAGGTCATTTTAATCCATTGACAGTGTTATTACTTTCAAGGAATTACTTATATCAGCCATATTTTCTTTGGATTTGTGTTTGTCATATGTTGTTTGATTTTTTTAACCTCTTTTGGTCATTTTAGTTAGTCTTATACTCTCCTCCAACTCTGTCTCTCCTGTTTTTTACTTTCCTCCTGCAGAACTCCCTTTAGTATTTCTTGAAGGGCAGGTTTCTTGTTGGCATACTCTCTCAGTTTCTATTTATCTGTGAATATTTTGAACTCTCCATCACTTTTGAATGCTAGCTTTGCTGGATAGAGTATTCTTGGTTGGAAATTCTTTCTTTTAGTACCTTGACTATGTCATACCTCTGCCTTCTTGCCTCCATGGTTTCAGATGAGAAATCAGCACTTAATCTTATGGAGCCTCCTTTGTAAGTGATGGTTCTCTTTTCTCTTGCTGCTTTTAGTATTTTGTCTTTGTCTTGTGCTTTGGATAACTTGACAAGTATATGTCTTGGGATAGACCTGTTGGGATTTATGGTGTTTGGGGTGTGTTGTACTTCCTGGACATGTACATGCATCTCCCTCAGTAGGTTTGGGAAGTTTTCACCCATTATTTCCTCCAACACTCCTTCTGTGCCCTTTCCCTTCTCTTCTCCTTCTAGGATGCCTATAATGCATATGTTTGTGCATTTTGCATTGTCATTCAGGCCCTAAGTCGCTGCTGGATTTTTTCTATCTTTTTATCAATCAATTCTACTAGCTGGTTGATTTCAGATGTACTATCTTCCAAATCACTAATTCTTTCTTCTGCCTCTTCAAATCTGCCGTTATTTGCTGAAAGTGTATTTTTGATTTCTTGGATTGTGCTGTTTATCCCCATGATATCCGTTATCTTTTTGTGCATGATTACAATTTGTTCTGTAGGCTCCCCAAGTGTTTTCTTAATATCCTTAATCTCTTCCTTCATTTCATTAAATTGGTCTATGATACATGTTTTGAGAGTTTTAATTAGTTGTTTGGTGTTCCACTCCTCTTTCTGGTTTTCAGTTTGTTCATTGGATTGGATTGTGTTTTCCTGAATATAGGTATGGTTTGTTGTTTTTTGTTGCTGTCTGGTCATCATTGTATCTTGATGGGTTTATTCAGTTGATCAGTTTTTTCGTGTCAGGGTTCTATTAGTTGTTGTTTTTGTGTGTGTGTTAAGTCTTCCCTTTGTCACTTTGTTCTTCTTATTCTATTTCCTTGTTGTTGGCTGAGTTTCCTTGAAGGAAAATATTAGGGCCAGAGACAGCAAAAGGGGTGAGAAAAGAAAAAGATAATAGTAGTATTGATAGTGGATGTTAGCAGAAGAACCATGTGAAATCTAGGAGAATGGATATTGAACTCATATAAGTTGTGTGGGGTTATAAAAGTAAAAAAGTGGATTACCTATAATGGGATAGTAAACTGAATATGGGGAGGAATATAGTATGAATTAAAAGGCCAGTGTGGTCTGGAGAAAGGGAAAGAGAAAAGAAAGGACAAAATATAAAGAGTGAATAAAAGATAGAAAACAGAATAGAGGTATTAGAGATAAAAAGTCAGAAATATTGGGGGCTAAATGAAAGAGGTGGAATGCAAGAGAAACAATAAATGATGGAGGATAGAAAGGTATAAAGGAAAGGGAATAGAGTTGGTTGCCAAAATCAGTACACACAGGAAGGAGGAAATTGAGGATGAGGAAGCACAGCAAATAACAACTGTTGCCTGCAGCACCTAATATTAAAAAAAAGAGAAAAGAAGGGGGAAAATCGGGGGGAAAGGACAAGGGGGAGGGAGCAAGCAAGGGAAAGAGAAAGGAAAAAAAGAAATAAAAGGGCCATAGGGGGATAAAGAGGTAGGAGAAACAAGAATACAAGCCACCAAGAAAGACCAGACAAGTCCTCAAGGAAGGAATCCTCTTTGCAATTGAATATATTACTTAGGAGTCTGACCTTCCCCCTTTCTCCCTTCCTCATTTTCCTCTCTCCCAGGGTAGGGGAAGGCTGTGTGAGGGCTCCCGGAGGAGATTCAAATGGGTCCCTGCTGAACCAACACTCAGAAAATAATCTCTTAATTTGGTGAGAGAGAGCACCCGCCTCTTGCCAGGAATGCTAAATATGCTTTCGTAAGCCTGAAAAGCACTGCCTACTGTTCCTTTTCCTTAGGTGTTCTACAGAGGGATTAGTTAATTTTCTGACTCCACCTTCTCACAGACCAAGTTTTCTATCCCAGAGCGTTTAGGTAAATCAGGCTCTCTCAGCAGATTCGCCTCTCCTCTCTTGCTAGGTTCTCCCCAAGTCACACCTCTTCTTCCCTCAGCATCTCCCATAGCCACTATCTCCACATCAGTGATATAATTTCTTCCATTGCTAGAGTCACAATAGTTCTATAGTAGAATACCAGTAAGTCCACTCTAATCCATATTTTATTACTCCATCCTATGGACCCTGGGATGGTGATGTCCATTCCACCTCTAAATCAATAGGGGGCTTAGATCTCACGTGGCTGATGGATGTGATTCTCCTGCATGCAGCTATAGACACTTGGTTCCCTGGTGTGGTGGTTGACAATCTTCAACTCCCTGTTAGCTGACCTGGGTAAGTACAACAAACTGGAGAGAAGGTATTGCAACTCTATTGAGGCTCAGGGCCCAGCTGGCACATGGCCAGTCCAGAGATTCAAGTCTCCTGAGTATAAACCAACCCCAGCACCAACCATAGGTTCAGTAAAAGTGACAGAAGAGGCATGTGTAGAAAGGTCACATCTGAGTCCAACTATATCACACTCAGGAGCACAATATCCAAAGTAGGGCCCACTGGCAAGGCACTGAATTCCAGAGCCATCTTCCATGACTGTAGAACCTGTGTGTCTCTGTAGTTCTCAGTAGCACCAGTACCCAGGGTTGTATATACTTTGGCTCTCTCTGCAATCCTGCTGAGATGTGCAAAAACATGACCCCTCTGATGACTTCCCGACTCATTTTGAACTCTCTTAGCCATTTAAACTCATTTGTCTTTACCATTTCCCCTTTTATTCAAGGTCTTTTTCTAGTTGCATCACCAGCTGGTGATTGGTAGTACTCCCTTAGCAGCAGGGGAGCTCATCCCCAGGAGTCATATACCACACTGGGGGGGAAGGTAATGCATTTACATGCTGGGTTTGGCTTAGAGAGTGGCCACATTTGAGCACCACAGAGGGCTCAGGAGGTAACTCTTAGGCACCCTGCAGCTCTTGGCCTAGTTGAAATTTCAAACACATAGGCTCATAGCATAGGCATCAGTATCAAGGGCCCATGTTTGTTTTATTTTCAACACAATGCCCTCAGGTCCAGTTCACTTTTCTTTCTTCTCCTCAAACTGAATGATTTCAATTGTCGTATTTTCAAGTTCTTGGATTCTTTCTTCTGCCACCTCCAATCTGATACTGGACCCCTTTAGAGGATTTTTTATTTCTGTTACTGAGGTCTTCAACTCTTTTAAGTTCCTTTTCATAATTTCCATCTCTAGTGATATTCTCTTTTGTTCATCTACCATTTTCCTAATTTCCTTTATTTTTTTGTCCATTTTTCCTTTGACTCTTTAAGCATATTTAGAGTCATTATTTTAAAGTCTTTGTCTTATATGTCCCAAGTCTAGTCCTCATGGATGGCTCCTAGTGCTTCAGTCTTCTCCCTTCCCTGGGTCACTTCCTGCTTTTTGTTTGTTTGTTTGTTTGTTTGTTTTGTTTTTTATGTCTTGTAAACTTTTGTTGAATCCTGGACATTTTGATATTTTAATTTTATTGTTGGAGTTTAGACTCTGAGACATATGTTCCTTAAGTTTTTATCTAGCTAGTATTTTAACAGGGCTTTCCTTGGTTGCCAGGAGCTAACAAACAAGAAGAAAAAGAAGAAGCAGGAAGAGGAGAAGGGGCAGGAGGAGGAGGAGGAAGAGTCGGTGGGGGAGGGTGAAGAAGAAAACACCATACCCAGTCTTTGCAGACTGACTTGTGTGAGTGCTCTCCTTCAGGGCTTAACCATACAATGAGATTAGAGAATAGCTCTGGGCCTAAGCATAGGGGCCTCCCTGATTCTTTCTGCACATCTGACTTGTGCATGCACCTGTGACCCTAGACATTCCATATTTACATGGTTCCAAATGTCCCCTTTACTCTAGAAAACAGTTTCCTCATGGTCCTGGCATGGCACTGTATATCCTCAACCATCAACCAGGCATCATGACTTAAGTGCTCTCCCACAGCCTTCTGTGAGTGAGCTCTGTGAACCGCCTGCTACAGGCAGGCAAAGTTCTGGGACAGTCCCTCAGGTCACCAGCAGATTGGGCCTTACATCAGTGCTCCCAGTGTGTACACGAGGGTGAGCTTGCTCCCTCCAGAACCGGGACCAGAGACCTGCACTGGGAGTGCAGGCCAGCTCCACGCTGAGCTGGTAAAGGGTGGGGAGGGGCCAGTTGTGCCATGGAATCCTACCACTTTTAAGTAGCCTTTTTAGGATTTGGCATTCGCCCCGTTACTGCAGTCCTTTACCTGTTTTCTGGAGTTTTGAAGGAAATGTTTCTGTCAGTTCTTGCTGGTTGTTCAGAGCTTCTGTAGGGGGACGGAGCCCTGAAGTGCCTTACTCCACCATCTTGAATGGGGGCTGTTTCTTCGTTTGTGAATGTCCTTTTTTTTTTTTTCATTCGATGTGTTAAAAGCATTATGATCATTATTCTTTTTGATGTTCAATTCATCCCTAATTTGGCCAGTGGGAACTTCTTCAGACAGCTTCTGTGATCATTTTATATGTCTCCTTTGGTTACCAAACACGTTCTTGCATTCTAGAGCAATAAAATACTCCAGATTCAAATTATACTTTTCCTTCCTCATTCCTGAAGTCTCTTTCAGTGAACAGAGATAATAACTATGAATTTTAAAATCATGAGTTCATTCCAAAACCTTCAAATCCAATATAGAGAGCTCTTCATCTCCTCCCATTCCACTTTTGTAACTCCCTTCTCTCATGACAGCAACCTGGTTCCTAATAGCATTCAGTATTGACTCATTTGCTCTACCCTGTAACACACACCAAGTAGTATAGCAATTACTGCACTAATACCACAACCAACAACAAATCCACTAAGGCAGGCTGAAATTTCTTTGCAGTTCTTTTTGCCATTAGATCAAATCCCACTAAGCATGTACAGTAGGAGTGTATGTTTGAATTCTGTGTGGTTACGTTATCAATATGTTATATTTATTTCTATTTACATTCAAATTTAGAGATTTTGTCCTTATTTATTTCATTTTATTTTTTAATATGTATAACTTTATCATGGTTCAAGAGTCAAAACTAAATAATAATGTATACTCCAAAAGGTCTCATTTCTTTCCTCACCCCCTCTGCACTGTTCCCACTCCTACCCCACCCCCATTAGACAACCAAATTTCCTTATGGTTTATTTTTCCCATTTTTTTCACAAAATAAATAATTATATATAATTATTAATACATGTATACGTATACATACATACACATTATATATGTATACATATATTACATATATACATATATATACACACTCATATATGCATAAATATCTTTCTTATTTCCCCTCCTTTCTTATATACAAACTAGCTTACCATAGTTCTGTTTCATACTTTGCATTTTTACTTAAATATATCCTCAAATAACTCCAAAGCAATTTTTAGAGGCCATTCCCACTTTTTTTAATAGTTAAATTGCTATTCAGATATGTGACCGTACAATAGCTTACTCAATTAATATTCATGCATTTGGTATTTAGGTCGTTTCCATTATTTTACTCCTACAGATAATGCTGTATTGAATAACCCTGTGCATATGTTTATTGTTTCTTTGTTTGCTTTTGAGGGTTAGCTTCATTGTGAAGTTCTAAGAATCAGATCACTGGGTAGAAGAGTAAATATTGCAAATATAATTTTCTTAGATATTACCAGATTTCTCTCCAAATGCTTTGCATCCATTTAAACTTCCATTAATGTATATGACTCTCCCCAGAGTTTCACCAACAGCATGTATTTCTAAACTTTTGCATTTTTTCCAAATTGGTAAGTGAGAAAAGTATAGTTTTAATCTGCAATTATTCATGTTATGAGTAAATTGAGCATCCTTTGATGTGTTTAAGGGTTATTTTTCTATAATTTTGTAGATATTGGTGATTTGAAGTCTTTTTTTCTCAATTTTTAAAAATTCTTTATATGTTAGGGAGATTAGCCCTTTACTTGTATGTTGCAAATATTTTCTCCCAGTGAGTCACTTTTCTTTTGACTTTGCTTATTTTTTGTCATGCAATCTCTTTTTCACTTTTACATAGTAGAAGTTATCAATCTTTTCTTTTACTGCATCTGAATTTTGAGCCACAATTAGAAAAATTTGCCTATGCTCAAGATACAGAAATATTCATTCATGTTTTACTCTAGTATTTGTGTGTTCTTTTGTTCATTTATATTTTTACATTTAGATCTTTCATCTTTTCAGACATTGTTATAGTACATGGCTTAAGGAATAGATCCAGTTTTATGTTGATCAAAATGGCTCCCCAGCTGTCCTAACACCATTGTTAAAAGTCTACCTTTTTTCTCGTGATAGGAAATGCCAACTTTATTAAATAATATATATTGTCATACACACTTGACTTTATTTCTGGACTTTCTGTTCTGTTCTTCTTGTGTGTCTACTCATGTGCTAATCTCACATTATAAGCCATTGTGGTGGTTATCATTTAATATCTGGAAAGATGTCCCTTTTTGTTTCTCCATTCTCCCCAACCAGGGTTTCCTAGCTATTCTTGTACGTTAATTTTCCCACATGACTGCAGGTCAACTTGTTTAGCTCCAGAAAAAACAAAATTTTGTTGGCGTTTTTTCTTGCAAAGATTAAGTTAACAAGTTAAAGAAGTGATAGCTCTATTATGTTGAGTGGTTTTTCTTCAGGAACAGACACCTTTATTATTAATACTTGCTCAAGTCTACTTTTGTGGCTTTGGGGAGTGTTTTAAAATTTTCCTCATTTAGATTTTGTTTCACCTTTTTTGTTGCTATTATAAATGAGGTTTTCTTCTTCCATTATATAAATGATTGTTTTTGAGTATATGAAAGCTATTGATTTTTAAAAATTAATTTTATATCTTTATTGAATTCCTTGTACAGTTCCCATTAGTTTTATCACTGATTGTCTTGGGTTTTCCAGAGTTTTGTTTTATCATTTCATCTGCATATATAGTTTTCCTTCTTATAAAATTCTTAGACTTTGATCTAATTGAATTGATTAACACCACCAATACAATATTAAATAGTAGTGGTGATAGAGGGCACACTTACCTTATTCTGGATCTTAGCAGGAATCATCCTTCTGCTTCCCCATTAAATAAGATTTTAGGTTTAGGACACATACATACGTATATACATAAATCATATACATATATACATACACACATATATACATACTTATTTACATGTCCCTATAAGTAAATTGTGTATCTTACTGAGATTTTATGGAGTATATTTTTGAGGAATGGGTGTTACATAGAGTCTTTCCAGCACCCATGGAGATAATCATAAAATTGTTTTCCATATGATTGTGAGTTACATTAATGGATTTCCTTACACTGAAACTCCTTCGAATTCCTGGAATTTGGTATTTATATTTTATTTTATTAATGTGATTTTAGATTCTTTTTGCTATTATTTGATTTAATTTTGCATCTCTATTCATAAAGATTATCCTGTTGTTTCCTATAGTGATAATTATTATTATTTACTATTTTGGTCTAGATACCAATACTGTACATACTTCTTTAAAAAAAAAAATTTGGAAGTTCTTCATTTTCTAAGCCCTGGAACAATTTAGAGATTATCTGGACTTTGAGTGAGATTATCTGATCTTTGAAAGTTTGTAGAATTCCCCTGTGGAACCATCTGGGTCTGGTGTTTCTACATAGAATAATTTGTTGATAACTTTCTCCATTTTTTTTTCTTCTGGATAATGGCCTGTTCAGGCTTTCTATAACAAATAGGGTCTGGTATTATAAATTACATAGTCACAGAAAATAATCAATTTCATAGTTATCAAATGTATTTGCATAGAGTTGTGCAAAGTGATCTACTAATGATTTATTTTCCTCCTTACAACTATTTATCCTTCCAGTCTGTTCCTATTTTGTATATTTATAGTTGTCTCTTTTTTCTTTAGTTATTTGTATGTCTATTTTTCTTTTTCTTTTTTTCCAAAAGAAGCAGCATTTTAATTCATTTATTAGTTATACTTTGTTTTCTACTATATTAATTTCTGTTTTTATTATTTCCTACCTTGTGCTTTCTTTCATTTACTTTGTAACTTATCTATATTTTTGAGTTGAGAGTTAAATTTATTTTAATTATATATTTTAATTGATTTAAGTATTGGAGGCCATGGATATTCCTCAGATCACTGCTTTAATTGTATTCTATAAAATCTGATATGCATATTTTTCATCCTAATTATTGTTTTTAGAAATTCTGCAGTTTCAGTTATTATATCCCCTTGTACCCAAAAGCTGTTTAATAAGAAGTTGTTGTTTTTTATTGTTGTCTCATTTCCAGGTAGAAGGTCCTTTTTGCTTACATATTTCTGTAATTTTTTCCTACTTTATGGAGCTCATTGAGACTTTCTCTGTGACCCATCGTATGGTCAATTGTTGTGAATATTCCACTGGTGCTTTAGAAAGCATGTTCTCTATGTTACCAAGTTTTGAAATTTGATATATATCCATAATATGTATCTACTGGTTATATTGATTATATCTTTATATCTTTATTTTTTCCAATTGCCTGGAATACTGTGTTAATCCCTTTATTTTCATCCTTTCTGAATCATTTTGCTTTAGTTTGTCTTTTATGTATCTCACAGGATTGAGTTTTTCAGTGTGAGTCAATTTGAAAATATTTTTAATGGGTCAGTTAAGTATTTTATATTTATTAATATAATTACCATTGCTTGGTTTCAACTTATAGTTTATATAAAACTGACTGTGTGTGTGAATGTTTCTTTCTCTATTTTTTTTCTGTGTTCTATTTTGTTTTTGTTTTTTGGTATTTAGGAAGGTTTGTATTTTTCTTCTAGTGGTTACCATTTTATTAATATCTTGTATAAAGCCCTTAGTCCTCTTTTTCTTAAATACCCTTATACTTTTTGGTTAGTCAGCTTTAAATGATATCTTTGACTCCCACTTATTATCTAAACAAAAATGTATTGTTTTAATGTTGTCCTAACATAAAACAGTTGCACTATTCTTCCACCTTTGTCCTCGTCCTTATTTTAGTAATGGATTTAAATTTAAATGAATTCAGTGCTCACTTTCAGTCCATTTGCCTGTTTCCCTGGTCCTGGTCCTGTCTTGGTTCAATGATGTCCACTTTCTAGCAAATCCCTGAGCGGGCTAATGAGAGCAGAGACCTATGCATCCTTACATGTAGAAAACTGTTCTCCATAGTTTTGATACTTGGAGTCCATCTAGATATAAAATATTTGTAGCACAGTTCTTTATCTTTTGAAATGTGACTCCACTGTTCTCATATTTTATATGTTGTATTGAGAAATCTGATGTGTACCTGATTTTCTTTCCCATGTAAGGGATTTGATTGTCTTTCCTTAGAGACCTAAAGCATTTTTTCCTTTATCTTGGACTTCACTATTCCAGGTTAATTTTCCCAGGTACGTGGTACAGATTCAAAGCTTCTTTTAATCTTAGAAAGTCTTAGGTTACAGTTTTAAATACTAGTTATTTTCCATTGCATTGTTCCTCTTTTCCAGGCTCTTCTTGGCTTATCTTCTGTCAATCATTTTCTTTCTGATCTTTGTTTACTTTATTTCTTATTTAATTTTTATTCACTTGCCTCTTCATGACTTTGCTCTTTGTTGCTTATATTTTCAGTCAGATCTATTCTCCTATGGGTACATGGTAATTTAACCTTCATTTTCAAGGTGATTTTTTCTTTTCCTTTCATTACTTTCCTGAGTTTATTCAGTTCTTATTTCATATATTACTGTGCGTGTGTGGATGTGTGTGTGTGTCTATTTCTGTTCTAAACTTTGGAACTTCTGATTTAAGATTTTGTTTCATATTTTCAAAAGGTTGTTTTAGGATGTTTAATTCAGTTTGGTTGCTATGTTAAAGTTTTTCTTCTGCTTCCTGTTTGATTTTGGTAGAAGCATTTTCATCAGCCCAAAGATTTTGAATCTTGTACTTAATTTTCTTAGTTAGTGGCCTTGTGTGGATGCTGCCTGCCATTTTCTCTCCTTTTTTACTCATTTATATACACAGTTGTATGTAAGCACAGTTGTGGGGTTCAGATGAATGGTAATGTTTCTTAGTTCAAGAGCACCCTCTTCTGTTAGTACAGAAAAGTGTACTTTCTTTAGTTGATGGCATTTTCGGGGGAAGATGGGGAGATTGATACAGCTTGTGATTTTGAGCTTCACGTTTGTTGGGCAGGACCCACTTTCTTATTTCCCTTTACTGACAAGCGTCTTCCAAGCCACACCTTCACCTCCAGAAGTGGAGCCGTCCCTAGTTCCTGCCCCAGGCACTGACAAGCCCTGCCATTCCAGCCCCCAGGAACCAGTGCTCTGAAGCTACATGTTCTCAAAGTTGTTCTCATCACCCTCCCCCCAACACCTCCTAGGTGTGACCTTCTGTTTCTGGGAGTGATTTTATCTGTGGTGCTACCGTCCTTGGCCCTGAGACCCCGCTCCTCTTTTCCAGACAGTCTGCTCCCTGATTCCTTGCTCCAGCATGGGTTCTGGAGTTGACCCTGTTGGGTCTTGGAAGTTTACCTTCCTGAGGATATGTAATTTGAAGTTTGGAGTATTCTCTCTCTCCTAAAATTGTGCTGTAATTATCTACAAAAGGTAGAGAATCTGGAAGTCTTTTTGATTCAAGGAATTCTAATTCTTTTCTTTTAAAGATTTATTTACTTATTTATATCCCCCCACCTCCCCTCCTCCCACCCTGCTGTTTTCGCTGTCTGTGTTGTCTTCTCAGCTCATTTTCTCTCCTCCAGGATTCACTGGGATTCCATGCTGGAGACCTCTGATGGGAAGAGAGGGTCCCTGTCAATTGTATCACCTCAGTTCCTGGTTTCTGCTGCACCTCACCTTAATTCTCCCCTGTCTCTCTTTGGATGCGTCATCTTGCTTCGTGACTCACTTGTGCAGCGCACTGGCTCACCACGCGGGCCCTTGCGTGGGCACTTGTGTGAGCGCTGGTTCACCACACAGGCACTCAGCAGGCACTGGCTTGCTGCGCAGGCAGGCTTTCTCTTCTCCTTTTTCACCAGGAGGCCCCAGGGATTGAACTCAGGTCCTCCCAGATGGTAGGCGGAAGCTCTATCACTTGAGCCACATCTGCTTCTCTCAAGGAATTCTTAAAACGGTTTTGAACACTGAAAAAGAAGTAATTTATTGGATTACAAATAAAACCTTATTAGAATCAGATCCCAGCTTCCAGAGCAGTTTAATGCACCAGTGACCTTGAACTTCTCTGGATGCCAGTTTTCCTTAGTTGAATAAGATTTGTAAGTGTCTTTCCATTAATGTTCAATATATTTTCTATTCCTCCAATCCTCTTACCATCTTTGGCTGCCCTGCCCATATTATACACACAAATGAAATTAACTTGCATCTATGTCAGGCTTCGGTATCACAAAAAAAAAAAAACAATTCCCATGTTAACTGAGTCTTGGCAGAATATAAACACAAATTTGCTTCATAGTCTGGTTTAAAGAGAATTGAGGTCTCTGTTAATTCAATTTTCAGGCCTCTCAGTGATGGTGGGCTCAGTTGGGAGCTGCCACATGTCTGTGTTGGGTTTCTTTCATAAGGTCAGAATGTCCCCTCTCAAACACACACAGACCTTACCAAGGCCAAGGATAAGCCAATTGCCATGACTTCCCCCTCTTCCTCTCCAAGTTCCTCTGGGCTCAGGGTCCTGCCTCTAGACCATACTCCCTCTCTACAATCTCCACTCCTAGAGGAGACTATAATTTAAAATAAGCCAAAATAGGGAAGTAGCAGGGGAATAGAAAGGATAAATATGAAAACATACAAGGTCACATAACCACTCTTGCTCAATAACGTGAATTTATGTAGTGTTCTCAGTTTTCATGTGGCTAAAATAATGATACATACTCCCACTCACAGTAGCTGAAGAGACAATATCATAGATGAATCATTTCAGTAGGGCCCTCCAAAGGTCATCTCAGAGATGCCCCTGCCTCAGCTGGAAATGGCTGTCGCCCATGATAAACAGATGCAAGTACTGAGTGGGTAGGGAGACTCTATTCTTAAAGCTGCTAAAGCCAGGAGATGAGTCTGCCCCCTCAGTCTCCTGTTCCTGGGTTCCCACCACATTGACATTAGGCAGAGATAGACTTCCTCTATCAGCATCCAATCTCCAGCCCTATTCATTTCAAAACAAAATCCAACTGTCACTCATAGGCTTTATATCTCTCTGCATCTGAATCCGGAGCACTGGCTGCAATGGCAGGTCAGCGCACACACACACACACACACACACACACACAGAACACTTAGGTGGAATGTCGAAAGAGAAGAAGATAGGTTGAACAGAGAAAGAATTGGGAAACTAAAAGCAGGAAAGAACAGACTCACAGAGCCCCCAGAGCACCCCCAAATATTACAGAGCTCCCTCATATACTTTCATTAACTCTACCAATCATGCTTCACCCTAGGGGCCAAGAAGGCTCTTTCTGACACTCTGTCCATCTCTTTCTGGCCAAACCCCTTTGCACAAGGAAACAGAACCACTTTAAACACAAATCAGATCATGTTACTCCCCTTCTTTGAATCCCTCATTGGCTTCCCATTTCTAAGCCCAGCTAAGGCAGATCAATAAATTGCCATTTTACCAAGTAGACAGTGCCAGTGTGATAAAAACAGGAGAAATTCAGAGAAAGGGGAAATTTATTACAGCTAGAGGGATCCAGGGAAAGTTCTATGAAGATGGTAATATTTTACTGAGCCCTTAAGGATGCAGAGAAATACAAGGATCTTTGGGAACAATATCTTGGAAACCTATTTGGAAAACAGTGAGTAAATAAGTTGAATTGTAACAAAACATTCATACAGGGAGGTGGCAAGAGATATTGTCCACAAAAATAGACTAGAATCAGGTCGGGAGGCATTTGGAATGTCAAATCCCTCATGACTATGAGCCAAACCACCTTTTTGGCTTCAGTCCTTCCCTGATGTTTCCAGGTTTTGTTAAAAATCTGTGTTTTTTAACTAGAAGCGAAAAATTACAGAATGTCTTCCCCCTTTGGTAGAGATATGCTTAATGCATCTTATCTAAAACCAGAATCAACTATTCTGATAGTTTCGTGTGGCCCTAAGTGTTTTCTGGCCCTGCAGGAATGCTGACTGGCTCAGTTGGAGATGGGCAGGCTAATTTCCCATGTGGGATTGGGATAAGAGGAAGGTTCCTATGAAAAGGGGAATGATATAGGCAATTTTTTAAAAATTAATTAATTTATTTATTTCTCTCCCTTTCCCCCCCACCCCCTCATCCCGGTTGTCTGTTCTCTGTGTCTATTTGCTGTGTCTTCTTCTTTGTCCGCTTCCGTTGTTGTCAGCGGCACGGGAATCTGTGTTTCTTTTTGTTCCATCATCTTGCTGCATCAGCTCTCTGAGTGTGCGGCGCCATTCCTGGGCAGGCTGCACTTTCTTTCGCGCTGGGCAGCTCTCCTTATGGGGCACACTCCTTGCGCGTGGGGCTCCCCTATGTGGGGGACACCCCTGCGTGGCAGGACACTCCTTGCACGCATCAGCACTGCGCATGGGCCAGCTCCACACAGGTCAAGGAGGCCCAGGGTTTGAACTGCGGACCTCCCATGTGGTAGGCGGATGCCCGAACCACTGGGCCAAGTCCGCTTCCCTGATATAGGCAATTGAAGACACTGCAAGTCACCTTGCACATGGTCAGCTCATAGAAGCACTTCAATCCACTCAATATCCTTAGCTCTAGTTTGAAATGAAATAGGAAAACTATGTAATTGCTTTAAGAGCTATTAAACGTTAATATCATGGATTCAAGAGCCAGGAAGAAATTGGCAGATTTAAGACTCGAATACAGGTCTGTGCAGACTTAGACAGTGACATCATTATCTCTGCGCCCTCTTCTGCAAAATAGAGATAAAAGTAGCTACGCTTCTGATTACTTTGAGGATTAAATGTAATAATATACACACATCTCTTAGCATCATCACATAGTTGGCTCAATAAATATTCAGTGATTATTGTTGAGTGAATAAGTATTCAGTAAACGTTATTAAAGTAAAAGGAGAACAGATATACATGATATAGGTATAGATATAGATGGAGATGGAGATATCGATACAATATATTAATAGATATAAGCATAGACATAGAGATAGAAACAGAGATAGAGTTAGAGATAGAGATAGAGATAGAGATAGAGATAGAGATAGAGATAGAGATAGAGATAGAGATATATGGTACTGTCCTACATGGCTATCCCTGGTTGGGATAAAGAAAGCTGTTTAGAAGAGTGAAAAAAAGTGAAAAATGAAAACTGCACAAGCAATTAAACATTTCCTAGCCAACTCAGGTTTGATGGACCTGGCAAGAACGGTGGGATTCAGTAGAATTGACTCAGGGGTGGAAGGAAAGACTTCTATATTATAGCCCAGAGGCAAATCACATCACTTTTCCAGTCCCCAGGTTTTTGTGTTTTTTTGAGGTACCAGAACCTCAAAAAAACACAATGTGAGAAGCCAGCACTCAACCACTGAGCCACATTGGTTTCCCTGAGTTGGTTTTTCTGCTTGTTTTGCTTGTTGTTTGTTTTTGTTTTTTCAGGAGGCGCCAGAAACCAAACCCAGGACCTCCCAAGTGGGAGGCAGGAATTCAACTGCTTGAGCCACATCCATTCCACAAGTCTCCAGGTTTTTAAACTTTAGAATGGCCACACTGGACTGACAGGCCTCAAAGTTCCTTGAATTCTCTGAGGCTATGAGATAGAAACCAACAATTCTAAAGACCCTTGAAATCCAATGCATGTGGCTCTTGAGGAAAAATGTGATGACAGTCCTGTCCAGGGATAGAAACTGAACTAGAAAACCCACATGGACATCAGCTCCAGCCCAAAGGCTCAATGTTTCCAGAAGGAGCCAAGTCAAGTTTGTTTTAAGAGGGCCCATATACAGCAAAGACCTTCCATAGGGAGCAGAGAGACTTCTGACGGGTAGCTCCAGACAACAATAGGCTTGGTCTCTTCTCGCCCTGCCCCTCTCTTCTTCCCCTGAGTAAGATCATGGAAGAAATGCCTTAGACCTGCCCCTCTCCTCCTCCTTTCCCAAGTCTCCCTGAGGTGACCAAAGAGTAGTTTAATGCTTTTTCACAAACTTAAAAATTACAGTCCTGCTCTTCATCCCTGGGCCCAGGGAGGCCTCCCATTTTAGAGCTCTTATCTTTAAAACCTTCCAGGGCACTGGCACTGGTGATTCACAATGGTGCTCAATGTGATTTAGACTCATAAATCAAGAGATCATTTAAGCGTAAATTGCATGGAGCCTAAGGCCAGACGCAGGAGCCCGCATTTAAACAATCTGGTTTAATCCCCTTGGCTAACAGGCTCTCCTGCTCCAGGGAACCACATTCAGGACTGCCGCATCTGCAAGTCCCAGCAGTACCCGTGACTTGAGTCAGTTTCTAGTGGGGCTTTAGGAGACCATCCTCTCAAAACAGGAGCCCTGTTGAACCAATTTCTCCTCCCCTGCCTAAGCCTGGAGAACCAAGAGCTCTGGCATTTAAGAAACAGATCTTACATGTATCAGAGTCAACCATGAAAATTCTCCAGGCCTCCTGCCACACTCCAGGGCCTGCCATCCCTGACTGGGGGATCTTTCTGGTACCAGCTAGATGGAACCCTAGTACTTTAACTCATAATCCCTCCTGGACACAAGGTAACAATCCCTGGAACCTCTAATTCTCAGGCATAAAATTAACAAGAGCAATGGAGCAGTATCCAACTCTGGGGCATGTAAGGTGAGCTTGGCCCTTGACTTCTGCAAGGAGAAGTTTAGAAAGTCTCCTTAGCAGGGCTGTCTGATGGCTCCCTGACATCAATGCTCCTTTTAAAACTGCACAGCAAATACTGGCAGTTCTGAGGGGTCACATGTCCTCTCAGATCTCTGGGCTCCAAGGTTTGAGTCTCATGTACACTTCCTGGAGAGTGTCAGGAGCTCATTCCAAATGGACAACTGGTGGAGAAAGAGAGATGCCAAGGGCACTGGGATCTCAATCTCCTTGCCTGGGCCCTCATGGGGTGTCATTGCAGAAAAGCACACGTCTGGGGTTTGGTTTCCTTTTAGGTAGTTAACTTGCTCCTTCTTCTAGGCACAAGCTTCTGCAGTGGCTGTTGCAGCCTTGGAGGAGCAAATCCTTCTTGGTGAGGCCTTCTAAGAGTCCCTTCTACCCTGCCTGGTGTCTGATCTAAGTCTGGTTTCTGCCCAGCTTCACACAGACCTAATAATTAGCCTCCCTTTAAATGGAACTATGTTGTGGGCTCTGAACTGTCTGAGAAGGAATCAAGGTTTATGGAGCTTTGTCTGCTAAGAGGGAATCAGGATGGGATGGCAGCCTTCAGAGAGCTGAATTCAGAGCTGTCATGAGGTCCAAAAATCAGATGATCTGTATGGTATTAGAATGTAAGAGCTTGACCAAGGAGTGGAAGTTAAAGGAGAAGGATTTGGGCTTAATATAGGAAATACAGTCATCAAGTTTATCTAAAGTCCAGATGTTTTGTAGACTTTGCTCTTTAGTCCTCTCAATAAGTCTGTGAAATAGAGATTTGGACACATCAGGAAACAGAGGCCTGAATGAGTTAAGAGATTTGTCTAAGGTCACCCCAAAGAAGTAAGAGAGATAGCATCTGCCTCCAGGGCAGTTGTAACCCAAAGCCCTCTTTTTGTGACACCAATGAAACTGCCTCCGACAATCAACAAAGTTGAGAAGGTGAGCTGTCAAGCCCCTGCAGCACTCAGAGACTAGGGCTTATATGAAAAGGAAAGTTCTAGATTGGAGAGGAGTGTGGATCCTAGCCCCCAATCAAGGATGATTTTGCCACCGCCCCCCACCGCCACCCCAGAGGACATTTAGCAACATCTGGAGACAATTTGGACCATCATGACCTGGGGGGAGGGGAGTGCTCCTGGCATCTAGAGGGTACAGGCCTTGGATGCTGCTAAATGTCCTGCCATGCACAGAACAGTTCTCCACAAAAAAGTTATCTGGCCCAAAATGACCCTAGTGCTGAGGTTGAGAAACCTTGGACCAGATGATTTTAAGGTCTCTTGCAATTCTAGGACTAAATTAGGGGCCTTAATTTTTCCCTCCAGCTGCATAGGTGGGATTCAGTGTTGTCATCTAGTGGTAATCAAGGCAGGACCAGAAAGAGGACAAGGATGCCCTACCCATATCACGGGGACCCTTTGAGAGCTCTCAGTCTCTGGCATGCCAGAGGCCCCAAGATGAATTTGTAGCACTGAGGTTCACAGAGCCTGGGTATGGGGGAGAAGGGGAAGAGCGGTGGGAGTCAGGGTGTTGCCTAGGAACTCAACAGCAGAGGTGGATAAGAGTGGAAACTGGCCAATGAAATCATTTCAATGGATGCCCACTTGCTAAAAGCTAATTTGCTGAAAGGCCAATTTGCTGAAAGCTAATTCCCAGAAAGCCAATTCTTTCCAGATCAATTTGTCAAAGGACCAATTCATTAAATTAACCAACTCACATGTTGTGATATTTAATGGAAATACTTATCAATTTGATTTTCTACATGAAATAGGGAAATCTTTTCAGTGTATTCTAATTTTTAACAGGGAAATTTTTCCATCTAATCCTGATTTAATTCTGATGGTTTTGACACTCCGGTTTACTGGACTTACCCCACTCAGCTAACATGGAGGTGAAGAAGGTCAACCACCACACCATGGAGCCAAGAGTGCCTACAACTGAAAGCAGGAGGATTAAATCCAGATCCATGTGGAATCTAAGCCCCCTCTTGTTACAGATGTGGAGTGGACACAACCATTCCAAGGTCCACAGGATCGAGGAAAAGGGTATGGATTAGAGTGGACTTACGGATAATCTATTCATGAACTACTGTGATTAGTAATCAAAGAAAATGTGGCATTGGTGTGGAGAAAGTGGCCATGGTGGCTGCTGGGGGTAGGGAATGGGAGGAAGAGATGAGATGTGGAGGCATTTTTGGGACTTGGAGTTGTCCTGGGTGATGCTGTAGGGACAGTTACCGGACATTGTATGTCCTCCCATGGCCCACTGGGTGGAATGTGGTAGAGTGTGGACTATGATGTGGACCATTGACCATGAGGTGCAGTGGTGCTATGAATGTCTCATGATGATGGAGGAGATTGTTGTTATGGGGGGAGGAGTAGGATGAGGGGGGTGGGGGATATATGGGGACCTCATATTTTTTAATGTAACATTAAAAAAATAAAGACAAAAAAATTAAATTTTAAATTAATGTAATTTAAAATTCTGCTTTATTTTGGATGCTGTTTACAGTTAATTTACTTTAGTTTCCATTTAAAATTAATTAAAAATTTATACCAATTTGCCAAAAAGACAAGAGAAAAGAGTTTGCAGGAAGGTTCAAGAGGAAAGAGTAAAACCAAGTAGAGAAAGATATTTGGGGATGCTCAGAAAAGCATTTTCTTGCTAATCATTTAGCAAGAAATTGCTAATCATTGCCCATTATAGTCAAGGAAGAAAATACTTGGAAGCAGAAGAAGCACTATACTGCATTTTTAAATGTGGTTACTAATGGCCAGAAATAATAAACTTAGATAAAATGAACTGAGTAATTGGTAATAAAATACTAAAAACACGAGAAGATTGGCAAAAACAGAAATCCACATTTAACATAAGATGACAAGTTGCTTAGCTGACTTACCAAAAAGGGACAGTTTCATTGTTATTACAAAAAAATTTATTATTCTGACAATAATACAAAACCAATAGATCCTAATTACTCCTTATTGGACACTACATATCAATATTTTGTAGGTAATGGGATTTATTTTTTAGCTCCTTCTGATTTCAAATGTTTTTAAATGTTTAAAATGATGGAAAAATTTTGGAAATGGATAGTATTGGTGGCAAAACATTGCTAATGTAATTAACACTACTGAACTGTACACTTGAAAGTGACTAAAATGGGAAATTTTATGCTAACACAGTAAAAAATATATAGAACTGTACAACAGGAAGAATAAACCCTAATGAAAACTATGAAACTTAGTTAATAATTATAATATTGGTTTCCATTATAACACATGTACCACACTAGTACAAAACTGTATTGGGGCAGTGGTGGATGTGCTCTAAAAAATAAATAAATACATTTTTTACAGGGTACTCAGGAACAACAACCAAAAAAAAGCCCTTTTCCATTTGTTTAGACATTATACCCTTTTTAGTATTGTTCACTAACTCTACAAATGGCATATTTGCCTTGATTTTGTATTCCCAGCAATTCAATATTTAAATTTAATATTCTATTTATATTCAAAAGCATTGGAAAGATATCAGAATTTAAATTAAATTTAAACTATCTCTTCAATAGAAAGGAAGTTAAAAGTTTATAATTAAATTTGAAAACATTCAAAGTAAATCCATTTTACACTAGATTAAATTAGAATTTATATTCCAAAGAATATAAAGAAAATCAGCAGTAGCCATTAGTCAAAGCAATTCTATATCAATATCAGCAAAAACTAAAATAGTCCCACACAAAATGCTAACATTTTGTTACAATTAACAAAATGTGTCTTTTTGTCTCATCATTAGTGACAAAAGTTAGACATTCATATGAAATTTGTTAACAATTCCTCTTAAACCCTCTAAATATTCAATCAAATATCATAAAGCAACAAATTTGGTAAATTGGGCACACTATAGTCAATAGATACATCCATCATTTGGCAAATTGGCATTCTAATAATTGCTTTTCAGGGAACTGACTTAGCCCCAAGATTATTTGGAAGTGGGCAAAAGGCGTTAGTTCCAAGGAGGGCTTTCGGGGAGTTGAGCAGCTGTTGCTTTTCCTGTGCCACCTGCCCTTAGAGGCTGCTAACTCTGTCCTGGGGGCAGAGGCCAGGGAACAGCATCATTCAGGTAACACACTTGTCTTAAATGCATCCCCAAAAGTGAATTATGGTGTTGGATGGCTGAGTGGAGAGAGAGGGGATGAGGCAAGTTCTCTATTTCCAACAACACCTTTGATGGTGAAGAAAATCAAAAACTTGAATTAACCAAACTGCTAAGCATTACTAGTAGAAGCTATCCTTTTTTCTTTCCTGGTGGCAAAGGAAAGTACAGACTACAAAAGCAAATGAAGCTCAGAGAAGCTACATTACTCCTACAAGGCATGCCATTTGATCTCCTGGGGAGGGAATCAGTTCAGATCTCATCCCCCCCAGTAGACTGAATTTATTGGCATTTTCTTCACCTGGGGGGCTAAGTAAAATCTCCACCTAATGATCGATTTCTGATGGTGCAGGCAGAGCCATTGATGAATTGGTTCTGCCGTGGAAGGGTGTTGCTCTGATTTAGGAAGACCAAAACTAAACAAAGACTGGTGGTGTGAGTACAGAGGCTGGGCTCGCCTTGGCTTGGCCAATATGAAGTCGGGCTCCACAGTTCACAGAGGGCAGTGGGCAGGAAGAAACAACACTCATGTATGTGGAGCCCCTCATATATAGAGTGTGACTGCACCTCAAACAACTCTACGAATAGACAACTCACAAATTTCTATCCCTAGCCCAGACCTCTCCTCTCAGCTCCAGACCCACATTTTCCATTTGGCAAATGGGTTCTCATTTCTATGCAGTATCTCTTCCCCAGGATGGCCTTCCTGCCCTACCAATTAAAGGCACTTGCAGCATCATGCATCACTGCTTTTCAGTCCTGTATGTTTGATTCAGAACATGTTAGATCATAAACATCATAAGACCAGGGACAAATTCTGTTTTCACTTGCCATTCTGTCTTGAGCATCTAGTACAGAACCTATGTTGACAGAGGTCAAGTAATATTTGTTAAGTGGTATAACTAATGCATTCCTGAGCTGTCTGTGGTAAGTATTACTATCTTCATTTGAAAGATGATAACATGGAGACACAGATTAAATAATTTGCCCAAGGCTACACACCTAGTAAGTGCCAGGATTTGAACACCAGTTCACCTAACTCAGGATGGTGCTCCCCTCTGCCACTTAAAATAACTGCACACCTATTGTATCCCAGGCACTGTCCTGGTCACTTTGTAACTTTTAACCCATTTGTTTGGAATTTAGAGATGAGAAAACTGAAGCTCAGAAAGGGCCAAAGCCAAAGCTAGAAAGTGCTGGAAATGGAATTTGAACATAGGTTTGTCTGATCCAATCCCCTATTTTCCCCACCATTCTACATTAAATTATGACAATATTATGGATAACATTATGGATTAACAAAATATGTCCAAGTCCTTATGCCCAATCTGGTGAATGTGATCCTATTTTCAAATAGGATCTTTGAAGATGTTATTTGTTTAGTTGAGGCCAAACTGGGTTAGAGTGGATCCTTATCTAGTATGACTAGTAACCTTATAAGGAGAGGAAATTTGGACACAATCAGTAGGAGACAGACAGGAGAAAACCATGTAACAGAGACAGAGATGGAATTATTCCAGAGGTCAAGAAACATCACAGATTGCCAGCAAACCCCTGTCAGAACCCTACAGACTTCAGAGGAAATATGGTTCAGAAGATGTCTTGATTTTGAACATCTAGCCTCTAGAATGGTGAGACAATAAACTTCCGTTGCGTAAATCAACTAGTTTGCGGCACTTTGTTACAGCAGCCCTGGCGAACTAAGGCAGATAATAATAAATCACTACTCACAGCATATGTCTAAATAATCTACATATTATTCTATAACTTAATCCCTTGTCAATAACACTGTTAAGGCAGGAAGAGTTATCCTAGTTTTTGTTTTTCTTTATCAGTGGGGATGCTGAGCTTCTGAGAGATGGAGTGACCTGTCTAAACTGGTACTGCTGGTCAATGGCAGATCTTAGAGATGATCTATCTTGTGCCATACAATATGGTAGCCTCTAGACACACATTAGCATTTAAATAAATTAAAATGGAAAAGTCCATTCTTCAGACTCACTGGCCACCTTCCAAGTGCTCAATAGCCCCTGGTGGCTAAAGGCTACCATTTTCTATCATCACAGAATAGTCTAATGGATAGTGCTGAATCCTTGCCACTCTATGGACCCTGGAGCAGCAGACACATCACCTGGGAGCTTATTAGAAATGCAGAATCTCAGGTCCCACTGAGAACTACAGAATCAGAATCTTATTTTAGCAAGGTTCCCAGTAGATTTGTGTGCTTCTTTTAATGTTTGAGAAGCACTGACCTAAACCACTCCACCTTCATTCTGCAGATAAGAAACTGAAGTCCAGAGTGATGAACCTAACTGGGCCAAAGTCACATACAGTGTTGGGGGTGAAGCTGTGGCCAGAAGCCAGGACCCAGCCCTCTGCTACTTTGCCTTTGAGTGGGCACAGAGCCATAGAGACCTTGGTGGCACCTGGCAATGGAATGGGGAGGGTGCAGGCAGCTTCCTCCCTGCTGCAGCAGATAAGACAGCAGTGACGCCTGCCCAAAGGGGAGGGATGTCAGATTCAAGAGCCCTGGGAATGGAAGAAAGCTGTCTTTGGACTCTTGTCCAAGCTGAGAGGTGAGGGCAGAGAACCACCAGGGAAGGGGATTCCTGACAGCCTAAGACAAGGCCAAAGGTGTTGGTAACATAGTTCCCTCTATGTCACTGAGAGTATGGGAGCCTCCCTCCCCCGGCAGAGGGCTCATCTCCACCTTGGAGCTGCCTCCTGCCATAGTGCTGCCAAATAAGTTTATCCCCTAGGTCGTTCCCATCTCCAGGCAGGAACCCACTGCCATCTCTTTCTTCTCCCCTCTTCCAGTAGACTTAGAGGTGCCACCTAGCTGATCTGAGAGTCAGCCATACCAAAAGGCTCAGGTAAAAGGGACAGGCAGACTCTGGGCTTTGAGTTCTAGTTCCCTAGGGCCTCCCTGGGGAAAATCCCAGGGCTTGGTCAGTAGAGGAGGGAGGTGCTCTGGACTAGGATTCTTTCCAAAACTAGCTGGTTACATGACCAGAGCAGCACTGTCCAAGGGAGTTTTCTGTGAAGACGGAAATGTTCTGTGTCTGCACTGTCCAACACAGTAGTCACCAGCCACATGTGGCTTCTGAGCTCAGAGGAACTCAAGTTTTAGTTTTAATTAATTTAATTTAAATTAATTTAAATTTAAACTATAAAATAAAAGAGTTAGATGAGATGAGCTAATTATAAACCTGAACGAAATTCAAGATTCATGGATTTGGAACATTTCTACCAATAGAAGTAATACTAGGTGCTGTCCAGGCAGGGCTATACAAGGCCATGCATCTCCACTTTCTTCCCTAGGACCCTCACTTTTGGCACATTGAGTCTCCTTGCCAGAATTCCAACTATGCTACTAATGCAATACCAAAGAGGCCACAAGTAGATGTTTCATACAACAGTTATCCCATCCCAGGCCCAGACACTTGAGTGAAGAAGTCATCTTGGAATTGAATCCTCCAGCCCCAGCTATTCCACCTTTGAGCCATTCAAGTTTTCCCAGCTGAGGTCCAAGACATCATGGAGTAGAGAAGAGCTATTCCCATTGTGCCATAGGTTTATATCCACAGGAATAGATTCGTTTTAAGAACATGATTTTCTGAGGTTCAAACAGCATCAAACCATCACAGTGGCCTTTTCAAATTTCTGACCTACAAAATTTGAAAGCACAATAAAATGGTTGTCATTTTACGTGTATTCTAGGATGGTTTTCTTGGCCATAATAAATAACACAACAAAAGGTAACTAGTTGGGAACCACCAGGCATGATGGGGTTTCTCAAGAGGAGGCTCTCTCCACTAGTAAGGTCTTAGAGTTGGGATGCTTGTGTTTGCCCCCTAGCCCTGCTACCTAGTGATTCTCTGGGCTTTAACAAGTTGCTTAATTTCTTCATCCTCTTCTGTAAAATGGGATTCTTGTTGTAATGATTAAATTGGACAATGCTTATAAAGGTCTGAGCAGAGTGCCTGGCATGAATGGACCCCACCAAGAGGCAGTGACCGTGCATATGTAAGCAACTGTCCTATTCTCAGTACATGGCCACAGGCAAAGAATTTCTAATTAGACAACTACTAGGCAGTCTTGATTTTGGAGGTTTATTATGTAAATTTAAAAGGGTAGAAAAGTGTTTTAGCCAGTAGCTCTACTCGGGAATTAGCCATGGTACATGACTTTGCCTCTGTGGTCTGGAAGTTGAGACAGCTCACCTGTTTAGAGGATAGTGATGATATGGCAAACAACAAGGAAGGGGCTCCAAGTCAAGAATAGATCCAGGTGATTCCCTTGGGGTTTGGGATGCTAGCCATGGCCTTGTCCCTTATATGATCTCACATTAGGCCACATGATCCAAAGCAATTTTCTGAGTGCATCCCCATCTTCTGAGCTCACTCCTGGACTGAGACGTCTTTTAGAAATGACCCTCTACTTCTCTTTCACCACTAATCCTAACATCTGTCATACTTCCCCAGCTGGAAGTTCTTGATGTCTGACTTCAGTGACTCTTCTCTCTCTCTCCCTATCCCCCTCTCTTTCTCTCTTTTTCAAATACATACACGCACATACACATCCCACATCTTTCATTTCAGTTCAGTTCCCATAGAAACCAGAACAGAGATTATTAATTTCTTAGAATTCAAGTGGCTTTTTCTCTGTTCAGTACTGGCTTCTTCATTTTCCATGTTTCCTCACATTCAGGTGGGAAAATGGCATGGATGGCAGATAAAGAGGGAATAAAAAAGAGAAGAGGTGCTTTCCAGAACTGAGCACCATGAGTGTGGCTTCTAGGCTGCCATGCTGAGAATAAGGATGCAACATCCACAGCCCTGAAGTCCTGAAGGTCTCCTACCATTCTTCCAAGACTGAAATCAGCAGGTTCCAACAGCAAGGAACAGCCAATGGTGGAGAGAAGGATGGAATTTTATCTCTGGAGTTCTTTCTTTTCAGTGGTCCAGAAAACTCAGGAAGGGCAAGGCACTCCATTTATTGTCCCAGATGGATCTCTGGTACCTGACACAGCCTGTCAGCCCACATTCCTCCTCTAATTTCCCTGTTGCCATGAACTTGGCAACTCTAGAAGCCAGGGAGAGGCTTTGGGTAAGGCAGAGGTGAGAGGAGTGCTCTACAGCCCTCGTGTAGGAAGGGAAGCAGTCATCTTTCCTAACTGCTACAGGGGTAGAGGTGAGGGACATTGTATTGAGATCAAGAATATAAGGGAGACTAGAGAAGATCATCTCTACCAGTTTGCCATTTCTGATCTCTCATCATGATCCTCCACCCATTTTCCCTCTTCTGGGTATTCTCAGGAGGGACACAATTTGAGGGTTAGATGGAGACAGGAGTGAAATAAGAAAGAAGGTAAGTGCAAGGATGGTCACTCTGGCTTCATTCTCTTCCTCACTTTTGACACACTCTTTCCTTATTTCTCTATCAAGGGAAGGTCTTGCAGAGAGGAAATAGCACAGCCTCTAGGTCCCAATGCCATCAGGTTTCAGTTGCATGACCTTGGGGTATGTCATATAACTTCTCTGATCCTCGTTGTCTCCATCTGTGACATAAGGGTGTCCATGCTTACCTCCAAGAGTTGTAGTGAAGATTAAAAAGAGCACCTTGGCAACATACCAGACCATTGCAGATGCTCTCTAAACATTGGTTCCCTCTCCTCCTTCCCCTTCTCACCTTCATGAGAGAAAACAGCTGTTCAACCAAGAAGGGACCAGAGAAAAATCAAAAGAGAAATAGATTACTCTAACACTGGTTCAAGGCAAGCAACTGTCATGAAGTCACGCTTAATGGCTTGTATTTATTTTGCATGTGTCCTTGAAGAGTTCTAATCCTTTCAAGTGGATGAACTCCATCATCTCTATGAACAGGCATGTGAGATCAAAAGAACAGGCACATAGTATGTCCAACTCAGATTGGAGAATTGCAACCTAGGCAATTACATGATTTACCCAGTGCTGTTCAGGTACAGCAGAGACCGAACTGAGGTTAGCCTTTTATCAAATATTCTTCAATAACCCATTCTAATATGCACTCCCCCCCAGAGTAAGAACTGGGCCATGTCCATTCTTTCTCACTCCCTTAGGCCATCCCACATTTGTAAACCAAGGATTCTACAGGGCTTAGAGAGTGTTTAACTCTCAAAGCTACATACAGTTGGTGAGTCATAAGTTTGGGGAGAATGTACCCCAAGGCAGAAGCTCTCCAGGGACACATTTTCCATCCACCCAAGAACCACTTCCCTCTGGCCTAAGCATTAGAAAATGGCATGCATCTGGAATGCCCTAATACCTGTAAAAGGATTATTACTAAGTAAGAGTGGATGATGATAATTACTTACCCTCCATTAAAGAGAAATTCCCTGGAGCAAAAGCATCAAAGGTAATTTTTACTGAGTTGGCAATTCCCTTGGCTTTGGAACAAACTGACTCCTTGGTCTACATCTTGGTTCTGTTCTTTTCTGTCTCATTTTGACTTGAGGAATATGCATTTTGACTTTGGATAACATCTTCTAATTCCCACCTTTCTCCCCAGCCCTGATCCAGTAATCATTATTATTAAGAGTTTTCACCAGGGCTATAGACATATTTTATAGCATCCTTTGATGGATTAATTCATGGTTGGTCTCCTTCTTTACTCAAGTGTATATCAAAGGAAGTGGAGACAAAAATCTCCTGGCCAGCCAAGAGGGGGAGAACATGGAAACTAGACATCCAAAGAGGATAAAATCTATCTCCTCAACAAACACACTAAAAAGGGAGGGGTGAACAGAGCAGGAAGGTGTGCCATAGTCACAGAAGAAGTCAAGAGACCGGGCCAGATTTCCTCCAAATCCTTTGCCAGAAATTCTATAGGGTGCACACCCATGTCTCTTGGAAATAAACACTTCATGATTCTTGGGAAACATCTTCTTTCTTATAGACCTAAATCAGCAAAGCTGTGACCAATGGGAAAGTTCTCTGCTTACCTAGAAAACCTTATCACAAGAGAATATCATCAGAATCTCACCATGACTTGTCAGGGTAGGAATCTTGGAATGTCCATATATTGTGAAAAGAACATAGAGGCTGTGGAATCAAAGAGCTGAAAAGGCTCTGTACTCTTTGCTTTATGACCTGGAGGACCTCTGGGAGTCAATCTTCTTATCTGTAAGAGCAAGCAGAGAATGAATTCTTACCTAATGGGATTCTTGGGAAATTGGGAGGAGATCATTGGTAAGTGTCAGCACTTAGCTCAGCGCCTGAGGCTTGATGCCTTCCATCATGTTATATAATCCTCATATTATGGCAATGGTGGCAAGGGCATGAAGCAGGCCAAATGCCCTTTTATCTCAGAACCCCAAAGAGTGTCTGGACCTCTGTAGGTACCAAAACCATATTTGTCAAATGAATCAGTGGTATCAGGTTATTTTTGTGGCTGAAACAGCTACAATGTTGGTAGACTGATTTCAAGCAAGAAACTCTGTGGAGCTAGGAAATGAATTCCAATTGTCAAGCCACAGAGATCTCAAATTTCCAGAGATGTCCTTTTGAGACGGGTTAATACTCAAGACTCGTACAAAAGAACCTTGCAAAAAACTAGCAGCTTTGCAGGACCAGACAGAAGTAGATCCCTTTCAGCTTTTTCGAGAGAAGCACTTGCATGCTAGAAGACTCTCCCTGGAAACAATAAGACCAATACCATCCACTTAGTTTGGATAATGAGCAGTAGTGGTAAGCACAGGCAAAATTCTAATCTCAGTGTCTTAGCACAACAAAAGTTTAATTCCCACTCACTCAGATGTCCATGTGTTTTTGGTAGGGTTCTCCTCCAACCAATGATTCAGGTCCAGTTGAGTCTCCATCTCACCATATGACTTTCAAGTATGCCACAGCAGGGGAAAGAGAGATGGAGGTGGTACACTTGGCCCAGAAGAGGCTCAGTTCATTTCCACACACAGCTATTGACCAGAACTAATCACAGGGACCCAATCCACAGCAAAGAGAACACATGAATACTAAGGAACACAGGCACCACTGGGGACTCAATGGATGGGCATTCTGATGTCTCACCACTGACAGCCAGGAAGCTCTGAGAACCTCCCTTTTCAATTCCTTAACTTGGGTGAGGGAAGAACAGAGAGTTGCTAAGGGAAGTTTATAAACCAGACACTCAAACACAGGGTTTCTGGCCCTGGGGGTCATTTCCTACCTTGCTGATCACTTACTTTTATCCTCTCAGGTTGCTGGAGAACAGCTTTCACAAGGGATTGCACAGGCTTTGTTGTAGGAATCTTCATGGCATCATTGTAGCTGATTCTCTTCCAAGCAATTCAGCTGAAAGTCAAAGATCACAAAACCCTGGCACCCTCTCAGCTCACTATCTCTCTGAAGAACAGGGAACCTCCCTCTCTGGAATGTATGGAGGTCGCCAGTTACAATGTAAGTTCCCCCTGCTGGTTCAGTGCTGTCTGCCAGGATTGGGGGCCACTCCCAACAGGTCTACAACCTCAGAGGCCTTCACTGAGCAGAGGGGCCATAGCCGGCAGGTGAGACCTCAGTCCTTCTTGGCCAGCATGACTCTCTGAAAGAGACAGATTAAAGCTAGCCTGAAGATTTCAGAGGGTAGGAAACATGCATTTTGAGGCCCTACTGGCTAAAATCTAGGTCTATATTTTAGGCTGCAACTTTGCCAAACTTTTTCCATTAGCATGAGGCTGCAAAAACTCAGGCTCATCCAATCACTGGCTGTGACCTAAACCACACTTCCCTTTACCTTCCCAGCACACTTATCAGCCTCAACCCCCTGACTGCCCTCCATCTCATTGGCCTCTGAGAGCTCTGGCATTTTCCTGCAGCAAATGCACCGAGAGTTCTGTAAAAATTGAGTCCAAAAAGGAGAAGAGGGGAGACCAGGCTTATTAAACTCCACTTCAGCTGGCTGCTTGGATCCTTTTAAGTCCCCTGTTGGATTTCTTTGAGGTCCCCAGTACGTGCTGATTTGCATGGCTGGTTTAGCAGACGGATAAAGGAGGTAAGAAAAGCTTTGCACAGGATAAATAAAAATCTCTTTATTAATTAAGAAGCCACCAACAAGGCGTGACCTATGTCAGGCAGCCTGCACAGAAGGTTGGATTCTTCTGGAACTGAAAACAAGGAAGTAGAGAAACTCCCCCCACCACACTGCATAACTTTGTTCCAGGGCTGCTAAGTTATTCCCTGCTACTACCTCAGCTTCCAGAGCCCTGTGAAACACTGTGGTTAAAATAAAATGCAAGCCCTGAAGCATGTATATAAGAACGTGTTAGATTATCTAAAACATTTAATTCCCTATGTTTTCTCTGAAAAATAGCTTAAATCATTAGTTTTCTAGCCAGCCATTTTATGTTCTCCTGCCCTGTCCTATCCAAAACAGCCTACTCCAAATGAAGGCTATGGACATTCACCTAAAATGGTTTGACAACATTGATTGGAAAAGGGGCTCAGGTGATTCACCCAATATCTTGGTCCCCACAATACCTTACCAACAGCTCTCTGGGTAATTTCTAGCCCTGATTTGCCAAAACTCTTTATAGGAGAAAGGTGATGCCAATGACCAAAGCCCCTGGCCAGATCCACTGCCCCTTCCCTTGCAGGATCATCCTTACCTGGGCTTCTGATGCTACCAGGCTAGGGTCAGAGGTCCAGGCATGCCCCTTAGCAAATGACTGATCTTGGACAATATACTGCACCTGCTGGAGCCTCTGTTTCCTCATCAGTACAATGTAGGTGCTTGTCTCACAAAAAGGGCCATGAGGGTTAAAGGTGATTGGATGTAAAGTACCTAAACATGCTAGGTGTGCGTGGTAGGTTGACTTATGCTCCCCAACAAGCATAGGTTCTGAATCTTAATCTCTGTTCTGGGGGTGGGAACCCATTGTGAATAGGAGCTTTCTAAGATGTTGTTTTTAGTTAAGATGAAGCAGGGTGGGCCTTCACCTGGACTCCTGGAGGCCTTTTAAAGAAAGCCCGGAAGTCATGGAAGAATAGGAAGGAGAGCTAGATCACCAGGTAACAGGAGGCTGAAATATAAGCCAAGGAACCCCAACTGTTGTTGGCAGCCAGCACCAGAATGCTGGGCTTTGGGGAGAAAACAAGCCTTGCCAAGATCTTGATTTTGGACTTCTTCTCATTTCAAAACCATGAGCCAATAAATTTCTGTTGCTTAAGCCAAAACCAGTTTGTGGTAATGGTGATAGCAATTCAGGCAGACTGTGACAGTATTTAATAAATAACGCATTAAAAAATAGTGTCACAAAATTGAATTGATATTGATACCTCCTCCCACTCTTTCTTCAGTTCCCTTGAACTGAACCAATCTACCCCAGGGGAGATTAGCCACTTTCCAGGTAACCTAAGGGATTACTGGGCTAATTGAACTTTTCTAGGATATATGAATAGGGCAGAAAAGAATACAATTGCCTGAGGTCACTGCAAGCTCAAAATTCATACCCTGACTTCCTGAGAATGCCCTCTTCCCTCCTCTCCTCCCCCTCCCCATCATCACAGGAGGAACATTGATTGGGTACTTATGTCCAGCCCTGTGCTAAGCTCTTTGCTTCCGTGGCATCTTCTGAGCATCACAGCAACTCTGCTGTTTTTAGAAGGCTCCTCCCAAGCCCTGAAATTCTGGTTGCCAGTGTTCTTACAGTCTCTCATCTCAGACACAGGCATCATCCTGCCATAGAAATCTCTCCTCGCATCTCCAATCCAAAAATGGATCACAAAGCCTTATACCTTGGGACAGACACAATGATTGCCCTTTCATAGCATCACAGAAGCCAACCCCATGGACTGTTTAGTTCTGGAGTATTATCAACATGCAATCCTTCCTGCACTCCCGCACCTTCCCCGCAATGGAACTCTGCCTGACCTATTCCCAAGATTTCTGCCTCCAAACAGAAGATGTCCTAGAGGAAACCTGTCCTAAACACCCAGACTGCCTTCACAAAACCCATATATCATTGTTTCCCCTTGCTATATCTGGTATCTCCCCAGTGGTTGCCCTGAATTTAATCTCAAGGTCTTGCTCTCTCTCCATATCTCCCCAGTAGGGGGATGAGACAGGTTCAGGCAGCTGTGGATTTTTGTGAGGCTGAGAACATCTGAGTTTAAGGTTCATGGATTTTAAGCAAGCACTAATGGGAAATGTTAGCATTGATATCTGATTTTTCTAGTCCAATAAGCTGTATGCTCTTTCTCCTAGAACTGGAAAAGATTGTGCTAAGGCCTTGAAAGGTCATCCTGTCCATCTCCTGTTTTGCCATTTGGATGTCTAAAGCAACCAGGATAAATGGCCCTATGGCACCACCATAAGGTAGCCTGTGAGGCTTCATATCTCCCCTCTCACTCCACCCCAAAATTGACACTCCCCTGACACTGCCTGGGCAACGTGGCCACTGCATAAGCTCAGTACTAGTGCAGATATTGATGTTTTCCATCTCTGTTTCCTTCTCTATCAAATTACTTTCAGGGTGGAGGACCACTGGTCCCTGAGAACTGTAGTCTTAGAATTATCAAGAATGGCAGAGAGAAAGAACTGGATTAAGAGTCAGACAAGCCTGGATTTGAATCCTGATTCGAGCACAATACAAACAGTAATGTCTTTCTCACAGGGGTGCTGTAAAGATTCAAAGTCTATCTCAACACTGCCTACCGCAGGGCAGTGATGACTGCACTTACTCAGAGCCTGCTGTGGTCCACACATTTCAATGTGAGCAGTGAGATGAAGCTACTTTAGAAGCAAATGCCTTCTTAGGCTGTAGGAAAAGATTAAAATGTACCTCAAAGGATACATTGGTACAGGCCCAATGGCCTGGTAGCTTCTCACTTTAAGAAGGTCACCAACAGAGAAGAATGCAGCAAAGAGGGTGAGCTCTGGATGATGAAGGCCTGGACTATGTTCATACATTTAAGAAAAATGTATTGAGCCCTTTATATGTCAGGCACTAGTCTATAAGTTGAGGATTCAGCCAAATCCTTGCTCTCTCAGACACGCTAAACATCCCAAACCACTTCCCAGGTATAGCTCCCAACATCTCCCAAGCTTGTACTTTGGTCTGCAAGGCCCCCCATGGCCTAGCCCCTGACTCTCTCTGACCTCATTCCCTACCCTTCCTTCCTCTGAGTGTTCTGGCTCATCATCTTCCTTGCTTGTCCTTGGAGTACACCAAGACCTCAGGACCTTTGCACTTGCAGTTCCCTCAGGTACACTTCAATTTTAAGAGTCTGGGGAAGCAGACTTGGCCCAGTGGTTAGGGCGTCCATCTACCACATGGGAGGTCCACGGTTCAAACCCCAGGCCTCCTTGACCCGTGTGGAGGTGGCCCACGTAAAGTGCTGATGCGCGCAAGGAGTGCCGTACCACGCAGGGGTGTCCCCACGTAGGGGAGCCCCATGCGCAAGGAGTGTGCCCCATAAGGAGAGCCGCCCAGCGTGAAAGAAAGTGCAGCCTGCCCAGGAATGGCACCACACACATGGAGAGCCGACACAACAAGATGACACAACAAAAAGAAACACAGATTCCCAAAAAGAAACACAGATCCCCATGCCGCTGACAACAACAGAAGCGGACAAAAGAAGAACACGCAGCAAATAGACACAGAGAACAGACAACTGGGGTGGGGGGGAAGGGGAGAGAAATAAATACAATAAATAAATCTTAAAAAAAAAAAAAAGTCTGTTATTCCATTCCAAGATTCTTCAAAGATTATGCTGCCTATCACTCTTTTACATTTTGGCTTTTTCTTCCCCTACCTTCTTCATATCCATTTATATCAGTGTTTCTAAGCTCGTTTGAAAATTCTTATGTGACAGGGATCATGACTAGCAAGATTTGCTTGTGGGAATTTGGTATGTGCTTTAAGGAGATGATAATTATGATGAGGTCTGTCCTGTCATCACTGTCCCCTTGGAGCCTAGGACATTGCCTGCAACATTGTGGGTATCCAGTCAATCACTGTGGGGTGATTGAAAATTGGAAGCTACTAGGACAAGAATAAAAAATAATGATGCTTTTTGCATCTTCTTTTGTTCTCTACTCTGTGATTTCTTTAATTTATATCTAAACCTTTTTCCCTTTAGGACCTTTCCACTGAACGAGTGGTTCTAATCACATTGAATGGACTAAAACACCACATTCTTAAAAAACAAAATCTACCTCAGCACTGCACATTGCTCCAGATTGTCCTTCCTTCAAATGTCATAGCTCTGATGGTGATTTGGCTCTAAGAGAGGTCCTCTCCTATCTGGTGGCTTTATTCCAATTTATGAATATTTTATTAAAAAGCTGCATCCGGTAGGGCCTCCAACATGTCCAGCAAAACTTTCTTGCACTAAAGGTAAGGAAATGAATAACAGTATTAAAGTCTCAGGGGGGTTATTAAATGCAGAGAGAGGACCAGCTGTTCTCCATCTCTTCTGAAGCTATAACAAGAGGGAAAACTGCTAAAATCACAGCAGACAAAATGGAAGGTGGACAGGTAGAAAAGCATGCATAAGACAAAGGATTATGAGGTTGTGGAAGGGGTAAGTTGAAGAATGTCTTCCTCTGGAGAATTTAAAGTGGGGTGTAGTCATACATTTGTTTGGGTTGATTTATCACAGGCCATTTGAGGATAGAATGCATATTAGAACATGACCAAATTATCCCAAAAGGACCTTGGATATTTCAAGGTTTCCATCGAAATGGTAAGTATCATTTTGCACATGAAAATGAATTTTTACTTTAATTATAAGAACTATCCATTTTGCTTCAGGAAGAAGAATCAAGGATAAGTAGGTACTGAAACTCAACAATTACAGCAACTTAAGATGTAGCCAACAAAAACTGATTCTTTTATATTAATTATACCTGTAAGCAAATGACAAAGGAAATCCTTATATGAAAAGACTCAGAATTCTGATAAAATTTGATTTTCCAAAATATTAAAGATCTTTTATAGTTGTCATCATAAATGGGCAGATAGTCTGCCAACCTAAATGTTCCCTGCTCCCTAAAAGAAAAAGGGTTTTAGAGGAATAATCTTTCTGGTCATATCTGTAGCAACGGCAGACACCCATAGCAATGTGGGAAAACAAATCTTGGTCTTCAATTCAAAAGGCCCATGTTCATTCCAGAATTTGGCAAGTCACTTCACTTTTCTGTACCTAATTTTTTTTTTTGTACTAGACAAGTACATTACACTTTCTCCATCTCTATTTTTTTCTTTTAAATCAACAAATGGGATGTTGGTATCTTCCTTTCAAAGAGGATTACATAGTCAAAACCCTGGTATATATTAAAGTTTCAATTCCCTCCTCCCTAACTGCAAGCAAGTACGCAGGTCCTTAACATGTCTTCCCTTAGTCACTTATACAAAAGACTAAAAAGTTGACTTCCAGACACTTTGGATTACCTCCAAAAAAAACCTAAATTATTAAAACACATTGTTCTAGCATCTAGCATGAGTGAGAGCTCATTCCCTGCTTCTTGGCAATACTATTTAGGAGTACTGTGAAAAAACTCAGAGGAGATGCTCTAAGTGCACCAAGGGTACCTGGTCCATATGCAATAAGTGTGTCTGGCCTCCTCAAAAGTCCCCATGTCCTCAGGATGGCACAAATAATTCAAGCCACAGAATTTGGAGAGACGCCATAGTGGGGCAATGGGCAGCCCTAAATAGAGTGGAGCATTGTCCATGACCTGAAAGGCCTCCCCAAATTTCTGGTGCTCATAAGACCAGGGGGGCCTCAGAATGTCAGGTTGAATTTCCAACCATCCTGGAGGGATAGGGCATCAAGAGTCACATTTCGGCTGATTTAAAGAAAACAAATGTGATATTACTTGCACATCTGAGATTTGGGGCTAACAGCCATACCTCTAATCAATAGTATACCCAGGATTACAAATTCTTGCAAAAAGACTGGGAATTTCCTGAGATGACTTGAAGAGGTAAAGTTATGTCTAGAAGTCTAAGAATGTTCCAGGAAGACAGAATGCTGAGAGGTGTTGGATCAGAGAGAAGAGAAACAGTTTCGAAGAGATCACAGAAGGAATGATATTAATACATGAGATGAGTAAGAGGCAAAACAATCTAGGCAGGGGGTGCTGAGTTGGTCTCATATATTTGTCTTTTCTGGATGTAGCCACAAAGCTGTGACTTGTTGAAGGAGTCTCATCCATAGTCTGACACTTTGTTTCTCAACCAAACCCTGGAAATGGGGTCTTTGCTTTTCCTCACCATTTGGGGCCCCTCACCCTGTGTTTTATACTGTCCTCTCCTCTTCTGTCAAGGAGCAGGACAGTCAATGATATAATTCACATTAAGGTGTTAAATGACAGTGATGTTTGAAAAAAATCAAGAAATGGAGAAATAAGTTCATCCGGCAATGATATTTCATACAAGAGAACATTGATAAGGAACAAAGTTGGCCACATTGGACTCCAGAAGGAACTACCTATACAACCTAAGTGTCTCACCTATTCCTAAACCACTGTTTGTCAAAGTGGTCTGAAGATTCCCTCTGATGGAATGACTTAGGACATTTGCTAAAATGCCGATCTCTGGTTCCCACCCTATACCTACTGAATCAGAAATCTCTAAGGCTACAGTCCAGGAATTAGCATTTTAAACAAGCATCCTACATGTGGCAGTTTTATATTATTTATAAATTCCAGGTTGATATTATTTATAAATGTTTGTAAACTGGTCTGTTCCTCTGGGCATGATAACACTTTGATTGTATTCACTTCAGCTGAGATGTCTGATTGAATTATGTTACCGTTAGGGCTTTGATTCAACCATGCCATTAGAGAGCACCCCAATGTTGAGTCCCAGCCCCCTTGGTGGGCGATAAAACAGACTTTCACACAGAAGTAGATACACAGAGAAGATACACACAGGATCTTGAGGCCCCAGGAAGAAAGTTAAGCCTGATAGTTTACAGCTGAACTCCTGAGGAGAACAGAGCAGCTGAACCTGGAAAGAAATGAGCCCCAGGAAGAGAGACAGAGCCTTATGTCAGCCTACAGCTGAGATCAGGAGAAGCTGGGACCTTGGACCCTTAAGAAGAAAGAGGAAGGCTGAACCCTTGCAGATACCATCTTGTGTCAGCACATGACAACAGACTTTGAGTGAGAAAGTACCTCTTAAGTAACCTTATGTTGGACTCTTTAGGGCCTTGTGACTGTAAGCTTCTACCCTTATTAAAAGCCAACAGATTTATGGTACTTTGCATCAGCACCCTTTTAGGCTGACTCATGCACCACAATAAAATGTGAGGACTCTTGCCTTCCTGGACAATGAATACTCTCTCTTTCCTGACCTTTAGTGTCTTGACCATACCTCAATTTAGTACATATTTCATGGCATGATCATTGTTTGCATATCTGTCTCATTCCTTTGAACTTTGTCATGGATAAAGATGGTGAGAAAGGAGCCAGGTCAGGAACTAAAGGGCCTTGAGAAAGAGACATAATAGCATCAACAATACCTCATAGGATGAGTGTGAGAATTTAATGAGCTTAATATACTATAAAAGCACATAGCACAGTGTTAACTCTCTTCCCCCTTTATTCCTTTATACTTCCCATGAATGCACTAGCACGTGAGTTCTTAAGGGCAGGGCAGGGACTTTGTTCTGTCTTGTTCATCCTTGCCATGTTGGAACTTAGGGTAGAGTCTTTCATACAAATTGGTGCTCAGTCAATATTTGCTGAATGGTTGAATTCATGAATGAATTCATGGTGGTGGCCACATGGCCACAATACTTACTACCTGACAATGTTAGTTGCCCTGGGAATGTCTTTTGAATGAATAAGTAAATGACTTGGGATTATCTATGCATGCTATGTGCTTCTTCCCTACTTTTTCAATGCCAAAGAGAAAGAAAGAGTGCTTAAATGAGTGCATGAGTATATATAAAAGTACATATATACTATAACAGTTTCTTTAATGGTTCACTCATTAGCTCTAGCTATCCCGCAGGTGAGTCAAAACAAACCAAAAAATGTAGACACAGAGCTATACATAAATTGGATTTTATGAATCACAAGAGGTCAGAATAAAGAATTCAAACTTACTTGAGATACAGTGGACTAGCTGGGAGAGGTCCAAAGGCTATAAACTGTTCAGATAAATGACTGAAATTCTGTTCCACAATATCCAGTTCCATAGTTTATATAAGATCAACAAAATGGAGTAGGAAAGCTCTGGAGGCTGAGGGCAGGTGGCTGTTTCAGAAGCAAAGGGGGCCTTATTTCTTTCCTGTTTGAATCCAAATGCTGTCATTTATAGTAAAAAGGCAGCTGGTGAGGAGAAGATGCTGGATGCAATGAAAAAGTCCAACATATACATGTATAGGAACAAAGAACCTGTGCCTAAATAAACTTAGATTGGAAAAAACCCACCTGGCAGGGGAATGGAAGGCTGAAGTTGCAGGGCCACAGAGAACTGGAGAGGAAATGGAAAGGGCTTTGGGAAGGATATGAGGCAGGAGGTAATGACTCGTTGATGAATGGGATCATTCAAAAGCCTAAATTATCCTGCCTGGTCCCCTCCCACTCTATGAATGTGTAGCTGGTAAAGATGTCCAATGGTGTAGAGTTGATGCCAAAAGTACTGTTTGATTTAGCCAGCCTAGTGAAAAAGTCAAACAACTTAATAAAGAGCTCAGCTAAATTAGTTATATAAATTCAGGTAGGCAATGCCATCCTATCAGAAAAAAACATCTACCCACTATTTTCAATTATATATGTATAGATTATATATCAGTTGATCTACTGTACTGGTTAGGATAAATCTTTCTCTGTCAACTGCCTTCAAAGTTAACTACCACCCACCCTCCCCAAAAAGCACAATGAAGGCCAGTCAACTTCAGATCTTTATATCAATGTGCAATGAGACAGCACTATACCAATCCTGTGGAAGTTGTTGAGAGGGGAACAGGAGAGTTCCCTTGGGAACTTGGAGTGGAAGTAGTAGTGAAAAATGGGGCCTGTGTTCACTTACGTGTATAAGTAAAGTCTGGGAGCCAGTTCATTTCCCAAGAATCATTTCTTTTCAAGGCCCAGTCACTCATGGCAGTCTATGTTAGAGATATATGAAATATTAAGCATGTGAGTCACATTATCTGGTATAGAAAGTCTCTAAGGAAAATGTCCAAACAAAGTATGGATTCTGTACAAAATGATGTACAGTGCTCTCAAAAATCAACGTGTGGAGGATGCATCCAAAGGATGTAGGAGCCATCCTGAAAATGTTCCCAATGGCCAAATCTGGATCAAAATAGGTAATTACAGTATTGGGTTATAACCCAAAGAATAAAATAAATACCCATGAATCCACACTGGTATAAATAAATGATTGAATAAATAATTAAATTAGGGAGAAGAACAAGTCTTCCTAAGAGAAAAATTCCAAAGAATAAACGGAGAAGGAATCATGGAAATAAAAAATCACCATTATAACACCACACTACTAGTGGCTGCGGGCAGGATTCTTGATTGAATGGTAAAAATAATGGTGAAACTTAGAAAAGAGATAGAAAATGTACAGAGCCTCAAAGGATCTTTCCCAAAATATTCATTAATTATTGAGGTGGTTTTTAACATATGTTCACAAATTCTTACTCATCTCTCCAAGACGTAAAGTTTAACTCCCTTCTCTTTGAATATTGTTTGGACTTGGTGACTCACTTCTAACCAATATAGTATGGAACAGACAGATGGCAGCCTGGCAGACACCACTTTAACTAAGTGATCAAGGTTAACATCTCCAGTAATAAGTCATGCTGATACCATGTAAACCCTAATATGATGCAATGAAAAGGGCATTTCACCTCTGCGGTATTCTTCCCCAAAATCTGTAAGCCCAGTTAAAACATAAGAAACCCCAATGTAACAGGGTTAGACTCATTTATAATTTCCATACACATCATTCTTCTACCCTTCTACCCACATGATTCAAATACCCCCTATTTGAGCCTATAATTAGCACTATATCCATGAAATATATGTTTCAAAGACCTAAATCTTCAGTCTATTCATATGCTGGTTGAGTCCTGAATCTCAGAGGAGTTGTAGCCAACACCTACTTTCCAGATCATCAGCCTGTCCTAGGAAAACTAAATGATGATAATGGACAACCCCCATCCCAAAAAACAGAATATATACAGCTGCAAGGAAAATCGTTCCTTCCATCTGCCCCATAAGATCTAAGGCCCCTCTCAATCCGAGGCAGAGTGTGCATCACCATCCCCAAATCCTCAAGATTGATGAATGAACAAACATAAGGGGGGAATGCAACCATGGACAAAGGAAGCTTATTAATACTGTAATAATAGAAGAACATGTAACATTGATATAAATACAGTGGTTACCAGAGTTTCTAAGGGGAGGAGGAGAGAATAATGGGTGAAACATAGGACATTTTTAGGGCATTGGAATTAAGTGTAAACCACAATTCAAACTATAGACCTTGGTTAGTAGCAATGGTTCAGTATTTATTCATCAGTTGTGAAAATGTATCTCACAATTGCAAAACATTATTAATTGGGGACAATTTGGGAGAGGGAGGGATGGGGCATATACTTTCCATGTAACTTTTCTGTAATCTAAACCTCTTTAAAAATAAAGTTTATTATAAAATATTAAGTAAAATAAAATAAAATACAAAGAGAGAGAGAGAGTCCAGGAGATCTACAGAGGGTTCCCCAATAAGTCATCAGCATATGATCAGCATATGTGTGTGAGGAAATTAGCTGAAGCTAGACAAGGAACCACCTGAAATTATTAGAAGGAACAGTATCTGAAGTTTACACAGTTCTTGGAATAGTGTCTATTCCCACCAGGCAGACTGGAAACCTCCCAAAGCACAGGGCACCGGGTAGACCACCTGGAAGAGCCTTACCTCATGACAGGAGGAGAATCAGCCCTAGGATTAACCCTGCTCTGGCCCTGCCTAACAAATCCAAAAATCAAGACTTGAAAGGATAAAACTGTTTACAAATAACTTAACATACCAGAACAATGTTCAAGAATATTTAGAGGAGTACAAAAATATTCAGCACCCAACAAGATAAAATTCACAATCTCTGGCATCCAATCAAATATTATATGCTTACAAAGAAACAGGAAAATATGACCTATAAAGAGGGGAAAAAATGAATGGATACCAACCCAGAACTGACACAGATATTAGCATTAAAACAACAAGTTCACAAAAGAGTTTTTGTCATTGTAATTTGCATGTTCAAAAATTTAAATAAAGACATGGGTGATAAATAGACCTAAATCAGATTTTTATATGTGGAAAGTTCAATGTCTGAAATGGAAAATACACTGGATGGGATAAATGGGAGATTGGACATTCAAAAGAAAAGATTAATGAACTTCAAGGCAGAGTGATAGCAACTATCCAAATGAAACACCAAGACATAAAAGAATTTTTTAAGGAATGAAAAGTGCATGAGTGTGCTGTGGGATAAACTCAAATGGCCTAATATATGGGTAGTTGCAGTATCCAAAGGAGGAGCACAGGAAAAATAGGGGAAAAAATCTGAAAAACAATGTCTGAAATTTTCACAAATTTGATGAAATTTTTTAACCAAAAAAACAAAATCTCACTGACACCAAGCACAAGAAACATGAAGAAATCTACAGCAAGGCCACTTATAATCAAATTGTTCAGAAACCAGAGATAAAAAGAAGAGTGTAAGGTTAGGGGGAGCAGATGAACATGGGAGATTGTCAGGTTTGTGGTTGAAACTATAATGTTGAGAAAACTCTTTAAAAAATATAAGGAAGGGTTACTTTTTTAAGGTGCTTAATGGGGGACATCTGGCAAAGGGGCAGGCTTCTTTTGAGTCTGTGAGTGCTATTCTTGTCATAGTGTGTTATATCATCGGGTGGAAACCCATACAATGAGTGGGAAGTTGTACCCCCATCCTGGGTGGACCTGATGCTCTCGAACAGAAAGACGGGAATCTCTTGAGAGCATAGGTATCTCCCAATGGGGGAGGACAGTCTAGTATATCAAGCCCTCAGCATTGTTGCAAGTATCTTGTGAATCTGGTCCGTCAAGCAGAGAAGCTTGGTTGTCACTGTGGGCACTGAGGGGAAAAGGAAAGAAGAATAGAATAGATGGAAGCAGGGGTAACTGGGGGACAATGGAAGTGTTCCACAAGGTCATGCAATAATGGATATAGGACATGTTAAATTTCACCAAAAATTTATAAAAGTGTATAGTTTAAAATGTAACCCATAATGTAACCCATAATGTAATTAAAATGTTAGAAAATTGCACAGTCTAAAATATAAACCATAATATAAACCAATATGGAACCATGTTTGGTAGCTATGTTTCAATATCTGTACATCAGTGACAACAAATATAACATGAACATGTAAAGACATCACTGCTGGGGAAGGGGGAAAAGGGTTTGATGTTGGATATATGGGAGTCTCCTATACTGTATATGTGACTTTACTGTGATCTAAAACTTTTTTGAAGAGAAAATTAAAAATTAAAAAAAAAAGGATGTAGACACTGAGGAAGGAATGAAAGAAAGTGCCTTGCCACTGTACATACAGGGCAATACCTATTACAGTGATGAAAGGCAAAACATCAAAAACAAAGTTTTATGATATTTTTCATTTTTCAATACCCCAATTTATATTTTACTCTATTTTAGTATTTCTAAATCAGTATGTGTTCTATTTCTAATCTTTAAAACTATCACTACTATTTCATTTTCCTACTAATTGAATTTGGCAATATATTAGGCTTCATGGTTGAAGAAGTTTTGGACCACAGAGGTGTTCAACTGTGGCAGGGGGGAACACTGGTGTGGGGTGTTATTGATGGGGGACACATGGTTGGGAGGGAGTTCTCCAGGACATGTATATAGGGTATACAAAAATGTTCAGATATTGTTGGGTATTTTCATAGTAGTTACAGTTACAAATGACAACTGAGGGAGTGCTGAGTTCCTACCCAGGGAAGCACTGTCACATTCCCCAGTGGACCAGCAACAACCCCCCAAGTGCAGGGGCAAAGATCAATGAAGAAGGATGGTCCAATGATGAGCCTTTGATACTGATGACTATGCTTATGAGCCTGTGTGTCTGAAATTTGAACTAGGCCTAGAGCTGCAGGGTACTTAAGAGTTACCTCCTGAGAGCCTCCATGTTGCTCAAATGTGGCCACTCTCTAAGTCAAACTCAGCATGTAAATGCATTACCTTCCCCCCAGCATGGGACATGACTCCCAGGGAGGAACCTCCTTGGCACCGAGGGATTACTACCAATCACCAGCTGGTGGTGCAACTAGAAAAAGACCTTGAATAAAAGGGGGAAACGGTAAAGACTAATGAGTTTATATGGCTAAGAGATTTCAAAATGAGTCAGGAGGTAATCAGAGGGGTTGCACTTACATATGTCTCAGCAGGATCCCAGAGACAGCCAAAGTAGATACAACCCCTGGTACTGGTGCTCCTGAGAGCTACAGAGACACACAGGTTCTATAATCATGGCAGATGGCTCTGGAGTTCAGTGTCTTGTCAGTGGGCCCTACTTTGGAATTTCTGTTCCTGAGTGTGATGGAGTTGGACTCAAATGTGACCTTTCTATACATGCCTCTTCTGCCACTTTTACTGAACCTGTGGTTGGTGCTGGAGTTGGTGTATACTCAGTAGACTTGAATCTCTGGACTGGCCATGTGCCAGCTGGGCCCTGAGCCTCAGCAGAGTTGCAAATCCTACTCTCCAGTTCATTGGACTTACTCAGGCCAGCTAACAGGGAGGTGAAGATGGTCAACCACCACACCAGGGGACTGAGAGTGCCTATAACTGCTGCAGGAGAATCACATCCATCAGCCATGTAGGATCTAAGACCCCTCTCGATTTAGAGATGGAGTGGACATCACCATCCCAGGGTTCACAGGATGGTGGAATAAAATATGTATTAGAGTGGACTTACTGGTATCCTACTATAGAACTATTGTGACTCTAGCAATTGAAGAAGTTGTATCATTGATGTGGTGACACTGGCCATAGTAGTTGCTGAGGGTAGGGAGAGGGAAGAAGAGGTGTGATGTGGGGGCATTTTCTGGACCTGGAGTTGTCCTAAATGATATTGCAGGGTCAGATGCTGGACATTATATATCCTGCCGTAACTCACTGAATGAACTGGGGGAGAGTGTAAACTACAATGTAAACTATAACCCATGCAGTGCAGCAGTGCAGCAGTGCTCCAAATTGTATTCACCAAATGCCATGAATGTGCCACAATAAGGAAAGAAGTTGTTGATGTGGGAGGAGTGTGGGGTGGGTGGGGGATGGGGTATATGGGAGCCTCTTATATTTTTTAATGTAACATTTTTTGTGATCTATGTATCTTTTTTAAAAAATACAATTAAAAACTAAATTAAAAAAAAAAGAAAAGTGTATAAGAAGAAGAGAAAAAATTCATTTTATATGCAGGGAGACAAAGATGAGGATGATGATAGGTCTCTCATCAGAAACAACACAATGAGAAGACCATGGAGTAACATCTTTAAGGTACTTAAAGAAAAAAATCATAATCCTTAAAATTTCTATACCTAATGAAAAAAAATATTTCAAAAACAAAGGTTAAATAATTTTTTTCAGAGCTACAAACACTGAAAGAATGCATCACTAGCAGACTCATACAAAAATATTAAAAGGAAAATTATGCCATATGTAAATATGGATCCACACAAAGGAATGAAAATCACTGAAAATGGTAATGACATGAGTAAATACAAATTTTTGTTTTCTTTTAAAGGTAACTGACTGTTTAAACAAAAATAATAAAAATGTAGCATGGGGTTTATAATATATGTAAAAGTAAAATGGACAACAACAAAGGCAAAAAGGCGGGGAAGGGAGAGATGGCAGTCTACCATTGTAAATGTTTTACTCAGAATCAGGATTTCTTAATGCAGCACTGTTGACATTGTTGGTTTTGGAACCACCACTAAACGCCATGTCAGACCTCGTGCCCAAGACCGCTCCTTAAAGGTATCCACCTATAGTCCGTCTGATCTCACACTGATAGACTTCAGCATTCAAATGAACTGTGTGCCCTTGACTTGGCTATGGTTTATAGTATATGTATTATATTATATTGATTGTATTGGCTACTTGCATTGAAATGTCAAATTAGAATCCTGTGGGATCTTCATTCAAGTGCTACATTTACTTTTTATTTCAATCTGCTTTTGATTTATTATAAAAACTACATTTACTTGACAATTGGCATAGTTGGCAGGATGCCAATTCCAATGCAAATTCCTTGTCACAGTACTCCAGCTGATTTAAATTCTAAGTTCTTTAGGGAAAAAAAAGTATGGGAAGTGAGAAATACTTGGTCTCTGCTAGACATATTCTCACTGTTTATTTGGAATTTATATGCTCTTATTTTAATTGGCATTTATGTTGCTAAAAAAACTGAGAGAAAGATTAGAGAACACTCAAGATATGGAAAAATCTTTTTCAACAACTGAAGATGGAAAACTACTAGTTAAAAAAAATGCAGATCCTTGTAGGCCAATAAAGAACTCATATGACAAAAATTTAGGAGTAGAGACACTCCAGATGTTGACTTGACTACCTGACCAGAAGAGTTAAATCCTGTAATTAAAAGAGCTAAGGATGAAATAAGTTCTTTATCACTGGGAGCAAGGAGCAAAATAGACAAAGATAGAAATGAAGGGAAAACTCTAGACAGAAGGATTGTGTCTAAAATTCAATCCCAAATTTCAACCTATTTGCTCCAGATAATGACCCAGATCACTTGCTAGGTGATAATGATGATCTGGATGATCTGGATGGGTGGGGAGACTATGACTATTGTTAAAATACTAAGAACAGTAATTGTGATAGTCCTATTATAGTAACAGATAAAGGGCACTTACCAGACAAGAAGTCATAAAACTGAGTCCAGAATTCTCACAAAACTGAAAAACAACTGAAACACAGTGGCTATTAGATCTATAGGGTCCAAAGGAGAACATACTTTACACTAACAGTCAGCAAATTAAATACAATTAGGAAACCTATCTAACGATGCTAGACTAAATCAAATACTTAGACATTTTGGAGAAAAACATCCAGAAATAGAATATCACTATTTGATTAGATACCTAGGGCCTGGACATTAAGGTGACCCTTGTCAAATTTAACAGCAGTAAAAATAGGGACTCGGTCCTCTGATGGGGATGCCACTAATATCTTGATGAAACTTGGGCAATTAATTATGATTTATGACAATGGTACTAATATTCCATTAGAAACAGAGATAACAGACCAAATTAAGAAAAGTATACTAATATCAGCACCAAGACATGAGAGAAAATTTCTGTTCACAATTTCTACAGGTGCTACTACAATTGGCAAATTAACTGATGCAATTAGAACTGCTGAAGAGTAATGTCAGGATAAAAATTTTGCATTCAGAGCACTGTTCAGATTTGAAAAACCAGTGACACCACACATTTCGAATCCAGAATGGGAAAAACCTGTACCAGTAGGGAGCCAATAGGGAAAACACAGAAATCAAATGGGATACAAAATTTTAGGAACTCCTTCAATAATAGAATAGGGGATTTAGGAAACCCGATCAGAAAAGAACATCATTTGTGCTCAGAGACATATTCACCAAATGCAATGAATTTCTCATGATGATGGAGGAGGTTGTTGTGGGCAGAGGATTGGGGTGAGGAGGGTGGGGAGTATATGGGGACCTCATATTTTTTTAATGTAACATTAAAAAAATAAATAAAGACACACACAAAAAAGAAAAGAACATCATTTAGAAGCAATGGCAATGGCAGACAGAACTTTAGATGCCTAGAACCCCTTACATAACTAGGGCAGTAAGAAGTGAAATGCAAGGTAAATCAAGTAAAAAGGATGGAGATGCACAGAGAACTTACCTCACTGTAGAAACTCTGTAGAGTCTGTCTCCTAACCAAAGTCAGAGACAATCACCCATATATAAGGGTGGCCATTTCTAAGGATAATTGCAAATGTGAACAAATTTTAATGTTAGTAGATATTGGATCCCAAATCACAATTATTAAAAGCCAGATTAGCAAGAATGAAGAAAATAACCAGAAAAAAAGGCTATATTTGAAGGACTGGGAGTCAAAATTAATATTAGGAACTTGGGCTAATAATAGAAGAAATAGAACCCATGAAATCTAAATGCCTAATTTAGAAATCATATCAGGAATAGATGATATGGAACCACATGTAAATAGAAATAAAGAATATATTACAGTTGTTTTAGCAAAGGCTAAGTGGACTCGTGTGTTACCAGATGTAAGCAAAGTAGTTAATAACCTCATTATAATTTAAAAGGAGGTTTCCAAGACCTGGCTAGAAAGACACAAGAGTTATTGGAAGAAGGCATGATAATCCTGTCATCTTACTTTTTAATAATCCCATTTGGCCAGTTTAAAAAAAAAACAGATGGATCTTATAGATATGCTGTTGATTTTAGAAATCTCATTTAGGCTGCTCCTTCCAGTTTAACTAGGATTGAAAATGGACACAGGGCCACTATACTTAAGGTAATAATAAATTTTAAAAATTAAGAATGGAAAATACAGAAAGATGATATGAAACCATGGAGGAAATACATGAATGGGTGCATGAGCAGAAAAAGCACCAAGGATTACGTGGTACAATGAATGGGATACAAAGGAGGAATTTGCCCACATACACTCACATTGCAGGAGACACTGTTTCACAAATACGAGATCTGTGAAAAACTTAAAAGCATTACATCTGACAAACAAAAAACAGATACAGCATTCAAATAATACAATTTGACTATATAAGTCCAATTCCATTGACAGAAAATAAATTTTACTCTTGTAGTATAGTAGACACATGGTCAGGAATTGTAATGCCTTTTCTATATTAAAAGAAAAAGATATAAGTTGACAATTAAAGCTCTTGGACATGGATAGCATGTTATGGAAATGCTCGAATCATAGAGTCAGATCAAGATAGTCATTTTATAGGAAAAGAAGTGCAAAAATGGTCAGAGAATGAAGAAATAAGCTGAATTTTTTTTTTTAGCATACTATCCTAGTACAACAGAAAGCAAAGAAAGATATAATGGATTATTAAAAGAACAATTGAGAATAACCAATAATGCAGAACTGAAAGTTTGGTCTAAACAAGTTTGTAAGGTCTTAAATCATAGAAAAAGGTTGAAATTACCTAGCCCTATTGTATTAGTCAGTCAAAGGGGTGCCAATGCAAAGTATCAGGAATCTGTTGGGTTCCATAAAAGGTATTTATTTGGGAGATAGCTTACAGCTACCAGGCCCTAAAGAATCCAATTCAAGGTACCATAAGAGATATTCTCTCCCAAATTATTGGCCACATGTTGGAGCAAGATTACAGGGGATGTCTGTGAGGGTTCAGCCTTCCTTCTTCCTCTTAAGGCTCCATGGTCCCAGCTCCTTCCTTTCGCAGCTGTAAGTTAGCCTAAGTCTTGTCTCTCTCCCTGGGGCTCATTTCTTTCTCAGCTCTGCTGCTCTGTTCTCTCCACAAGACCACCTGTAAACTATTAGATGAACAGTTTTGTCTCTCTCCCCAGATCTTGATTCTTTCCAAACTCAGCTGCTCCGTTCTCTCTACAAGGTCAGTTGTAGGCTTTCAGGCTCTCTCTGTTCCTGGGCCTCTGCCATGTCTGTGGAGCCATCTCTAGTCCTCTGTGTTCTTCTCCTCTGTGTTTACTTCCCAGGGCTTCAGCATCAAAACTCCAACTCTCTCCTCTGGTGCATGGTTTTCCTACTGACATGGCTGAATCAAATCCCTGATCATAACTTAATCAAGTAAAAGTGAAACCTCTGGATTTAATACAATCTCATATGCCCAGAGGAACAGAGCAGTTTACAAAGATAATTTTTGGAATTCATCAATAATATCAAACTGTTATACCTACAGATGTGATTAGAATATAACCTACTGAAATAAATGCATGAGGCAATACAGAAAGACAAGAAAAGAAAGAGGGAAAGGTGCTAGAAACATAGAAGTTATTGCACCAGATTCACACAAGACTTACTAACTCTATGAATAAAACTTGTAGCACAGGTTAAACAGACTAATATCATGCATGTATAGCTTGCAGATGTGTTTCAAGATACTGATCGCTGCTGTCCTTAATGAGATTTGGACATTTTCAGCTCATAAGCTAATAAATTCCTATTGGTTATCTTTCTGTTTTGCATCCTTGTTGGAAGCCAAACTCACTGTAGGAAGGAGAAGAAACCAGCAGTAGTCTCAACTCTTTCTCACTTCTACAACACCACACAATCACTGCCAAACAACTTTAACTCCATTGAATCCAAAGTTACAATCACACCTCCTACTGCACCAGCCCTGTACCATGGTAACCAGCATTTTCAAAGAGAAACAGTGGAGCGAAGCATCAATTGTTCCAGGAACTCCCAAATGGAATGACTTTGAATGTCCAGTGCCAACCTGGCACACTCAGGACTTTGATGGTTCCACCACTGAAGATACTGAGACTAACTTTCCTGAACAATTTCTCATTGGGTTACATATAGTTTTAGGTACTATTCAAGGCTTGATTGAACACTCAAATTTGGTACCCTACTTAATTTCTGTATTAATACATTATAACAAAAGAGCAGGTGCATATTACACATAATGGGCTGTTGGTATTCTAGAAATTACTAAAATGCTGCAAGGGAGCCCAAAGGATTCTAGAAGCCTGCTTGCTGCCAGGGTAGTTCCCGTTTAGGGAAACTGGTAATAAATCCATGGGAAATAGCAGCTAATTGCTCTAAAAGGCTATATATCTTGCTGCCATTGTTGCTGTTTAGTGTTACACCTCCTATATTTTCACTGAGAGATATTGCAAACAATACTAATAATGGGAGCCATGGAAGTGTGACTGGTACTCTGGTAATGAAACTACAACCATAGCCTACCTAGGACCCAGTTATAAAACTGAAGGAAAATATTTCATTTCTGGCTGGCTCTACTGGCTAACAGAAACAAGTAGCCATCAACCTCAGGATACCTGAGTATATGATTGCATCAGAATGAGGATATATTCTTTCATGCTTGTACCAATTACTCAAACCAACATTTCCAGTGGAAATGTCATGATACCTTGAGATATTTAAGTAGGTATACAGGTTACCACCATATGCACATTAGAGACCAAAATCTAACCACATGGGCATTGCTCTATAAGTTCTAATATAGCTATGGTTTACCAAGCAATGGGGAACTGGCAAATAATTCTGAGATGTGCTATGAATAGCTACTATAATCCTGTAGACAGAACTATGACAAGTCTTAAAACATACATGACTCCACATAACCCACAAGAAAGGAAAATTGTGAATGGTACTTAGATTTGACAGCGAGAGGTTTTTACTATTTGGCTATGACACAATGGATATCTGAGGAAATTAATGATGATGATTATGGTGATGATGATAATAGTGGTTATAATGATGTGGATAAAGAAAGAAAGAAGCAAAGAGGCAGAAGAGGAAGATAGCACTCAGTATTACACCATGATCTTCAGCACCCTGTCTTCATGAAAAAAGCAATGCCTTGATAATATTTGGACATTTTCAGCTTGTAAGCTAATAAATTCTCATTGCTAAAAGCCAACGTAGGAGAATTTCTCAGCTCGTCTTTGGATAGTCAACATCTCTGGGAAACTCATCAAGGACCTTCATTGGACTTTCATGGGAGCCCCTGGTTTGCATTCTGCAAACCATTTCTTTCCGGGTTCTGCTGCTGTACTTTTGCATCCCCCTGGTCATGTGGCCTTTATCTGCAAAGATATAGAGTGAGTGAACAGACCCTTAGCTTCAAGCAATCTGTAATTGAACTCAAACCTCCATCTGAAGAGTTCAAGACTTTCTATTTCTGTGCAGAAAATAAAACAGAGAACAAAAGCTGGATTACAGCTCTGAAACCATCTATCCAAAAATGGGTGCCTTTGCATCAGGCAATTCAAGACTTCATGAATCAACCTCTAAAGGAGACTGGAATGTGAAAGGAACCCTAATTCTTAAGAGAAAAGTCCACAAAATTATCATAGCTAATTGTGAAAAGAAAAGAAAATGTTTATCATTATAGCTTTTCAAATGAGTGTTCCTCCAATATATTAAAACTCTATACATAAACCATAATGTAAGCTATAGATCTTGGTTAGTAGCGATGCCGGACTATTTGTTCATCAATTGTACCACACTAATATAAGTTGTTATACATAGGGGAAAATGTGGGTATATGGGAATCCACTATTCTTTGGATGCAATTTTTCTATAATCTAAAATGTCTTTAAAAATAAAGTTTATCATATGAAAAAAAAAGGCAACCTATTTTATGGTAACTGCTTTCAGCAGCTTAGCAAACTAAAACAGATTTTGCTACCAGAAGTGGGGTGCTCCTTTGAAAATACCAAAAAAATTTTAAAGGGTTTTCAATTGGGTAATAAGTAGAGGTGGAAAGAATTGTGAAGTGCTTGATAGAAAAAACCTGGATTGCTTTAACGAGACTATTGATAGAAATATGGATGCCAAAAGTACTTCCAATGAGGCCTTAGGCAGAAATGATGAATATGTCATTATAAACTGGTAGAAAGGCGACCCTTGTTTTAAAGTGGTAGAGAACTTGCCAACATTGAGCTCTGATGTCAGATGGAAGGTGTAATTAGAAAGTGATGAGCATAGATATTTAGCTGAGGAAATTTTTAAACCAATGTGGAAAATGCTGCCTGGTTTCTCCTTAAAGCTTATAGTAAAATGTGAGAGGCAAAGATAAACTGAGTACTGAACTCCTGGGCACATGCACACACACACAAAAAGCCCCCACAGAAATTGATGGTTTGGCAAATTCTGAGCTTCTGGAAAACAAGTCCCCAGGGAATAGTGCTCATGTGAGGATTTAACTGAATACGAAATCAGTCAGCCATTTCAGTGCAAGTCAAGATTAGAAATGCAGTTATCCAGAAAGGATCTGTGGAAAGTCCTACCGTCTGATGGTTTGGACCCCTGTGTACTACATATGAACAGATAAGTTTTTTGCTAGATCTATATGAATGGAATCACTGCCAGTCTGAACCAAAGGGACAGAAAATTGACATACTGAAGGAAAAATGACTTCAAAGGCAGAACCATGGAAGCTGTGGTCTTGACCAAAGACATCTTCTCAAGTCATTGGAAAGGGTAGGGAACTCACTATATCACTCCTGAAGGAAAAAACATTATTCCATAGATGACTCTTAGACCATGAAATCTAAAGTAATATTCATGGCAAAGTTTCAGAATTGTTTGGGACCCATGACTCCTGTTTTCCTTCCAACTTCTCCCTATGGGAATGGGAATGTTTATCCTATGACTGTCCCTCCTTTGGAAATAGATAACTTGTTCTCTAGGATTAACAGGTCCATAGCCTGAGGAGAATTATGTCCCAGGACGGACCACACCTATAACTGATTTTTTATGAGACTCTGTATTTAGCATTGTTACTGAAATTATTTCAGGTGTTTTGAAATATTGCGATGGAATAAATGTATTTTGCATATAGAAAGAACATGTTTTCAGGGGTCCCAAGGGTAGAGTCTGGTGGTTTGAAACTGTATGTACCACATCAAAATCAATTTCTTAGAACTAATCCATTTCTATTGATATAAACCTATTGTAAGAAGGACCTTTTGGTTAAGTTACTTCAGTTAAGACATGACTCAAGGTGCGTCTTAATCCTCTTACTGGAGTCCTTTATATGGAGAGAGAGAAAAAGCCATGGAAGCAAGAAGCTGGAGACAACAAAACCTGGAAGAGAAGGGAGAGACCAGCAGATGCCACCATGTGCCTTTCCATGTAACAAAGGAGTCCAGGATTCCTGGCAGCCAGTCTTCAGGAAGAAAGCATCACCTTGATGATGCCTTGATTTGGACATTTTCAGGGCCTCAAAACTGTAAGCTTGCAAGCTAATAAATTTCCATTGTCAAAAGCCAGCCCATTCTATGGTATCTGCTTTTGGCTGCTTAGCAAACTAAAACAGACACCTACATATTATGAGATTGTAAACTAAGTACAGGAAGAAGAGCATTATACAGAACTTTCACCATGGGCAAGTACTGGTCATTAGATAATGAAATAATGACTGTATGTGAAACCACACATAGGGAAATAGCAACAGCTAACATCTCTGCAGGACCAGACTCAATAGGATCCTTCATACCATTTTTAAATGACTATAAATAAATAGTTATGCTGTAAAATAAGACTATCATTAATACCACAATGCTGGTGAATCAAACAACTTAGGAACAAATATGCAAGAAAAAGGCCAATAAGACCTCTATAGGAGTTAAAATTCCAGTAATGGTATATATCATCCATAGAGCACTGACCAGTATAACTAGGGGAGCTAATTATAGATTTTGCAAAAATAATACAATGGAACAATTAGGGAAAAAATTAAAAATGATAACCAATAATGCATGGTATTGCTAATACACCATGAAGTAAAGGGTATCATCAAACTAGACAATTAGGAGAATGTTACTCTATATTACTGGGCACTGCATAGTGATTATTTAGAACTTGGGGAAACAAAACAAATACCTAATATAGCTAAATCCATACTCTCAGGATTGGTGACAGCTGCAGAAAGACCTATGTCTTACAGCAATGAATTTACAGACTAGACTATTAAGGAACAGATTCTGAAAAATTCCATAACCTATAGCTGAAAATTCCATAACCCCAATTGACTTGTCAACCTTACACCCTCACCCCAAAGATGCACATACATGCACCACAGTTCAAGATGAGCATACATAGACCAAAATTAGGTCACTGGAAGCATGATATGGCGTTATACTATAACCTTCATAGCCCTCTAAAAAATCTGCAAAAGGATCCATGGGCTTTACGTCCTACCGTTGTTACAACAGGTGAACCATGCAAGGTATATAGATAAACAATGCAGATTAAGGACTATGTTACAGAACTTGACCCCTTCTGGTACAAGGCAGGTTATCAGATGACACCAATTATTTCAACTCCTAGAATTGGGAGGCCTAACTACTTATGAAAGATACCTGCCATGGTTGGCCCTACTATGGTAGCATATACCTTACAATTTAATAAAAAGAGAATTTATAGCTAGTGTGAGAGCACCAACATGTAGTAAATACTTTCAAGAACCATTTAGCCTACGATTTATGGATTTATCATGTAAGCAGAACTATAGAAGCAGGAAATCTTTGCAATTCTTTTGGGGCTTAGTAAGAGGATTGATAGGAATTTTGATATCACAATACCAGATAGAGGAAATAGATGCAAAATTGGAAGATCTTAAAAGAACACAACAAAACATCAATGCCTTTGCCACAGCAGCTCTTTCACATTTAGGACTTCGAATTAAAAATATGAAATTGTGGATCACATTCAGGAACATGAGAGAAAGATAGAGGGATCACTGGATGCTTTAAACACAGCAATAGGTCCGATAAATTTTAACACCTTAAAGATTAGAAAAATGACCAATAAAATACAACTAGAAAGCTCATGCAACACTGAAACAGAAGTCAAAAAGTATGTGGGATATTTTAAGATTAGCACTTCTAACAAGTAGATATTGGGCACTAAGCAGTGTCCATAATCCAACTAGCCAAATTAGATGTGATTTGTGATAATGAATGTGCTTGTTTAGGAGCATGTGAAATGCAAATATTAGCCTTAAAAGGAGGAGTACAGAAATCAGGATATCACATCATGACAATACCCCAATTTCAAAAAGAAATGTGGATGCTTAGAGCAGATTAAATACCCACAGAAACGGAAGGTATACAGACACCAGCACAGAGTATGGAAGAATGGACATTAGGTACTTACCTAATCCCTAGCTACACAGAAATACCGAAAATAACATACCCATGACTTTAGCTGAAAAACCAGAAAAACCATTAGTATTAATACATAATCTAGGCAATTGCATGATAATAATGTTCCAAAAATTAAAAGATATATAACTTGCTGGAGTAAGAAAAGAATGTGGAATTTCTTCCCCAAGGTTGTGTCAAATTTCAACAAATTACAAACATCACAAGTGATGGGAAAATTCATTATACCAGTCTATTAAAGATAAAGGAACTCTAAGATTGAACAATGAGGTATATCATATTACTAAGAAGGAATTAACTCTAATTAACCTAAATAAAACATTGGCAAAAATATAATCAGGTGAAACAACTCTTGGAGGAAGATATGAAACAAATCCAGTCCCTATTATAAAAGGCAGAAAAAGGTCATGCGATGCATTTTCCAAAAATAATGGCTGCATTAAATACTACCAATACGGCAAACAAAATAAAAACTTGCAGCATGCTATGAGGCCTTTCATCTATTAGTGTTATAAAAATGATCTTTACTTCGAAAACAATTGTCAAGGTAACATATTTGGATGGTTTGGAAAATTAAACTTTTGAAGATTTGGAGAATGAATGTTTGAACATGTTAAAGAAATCACAGCAGCTTTGTATTAAGTATGGCAATATTGAAAAGGCTTATAAAAAGGATATATACAAAAATATTGTAATCCAAGATCAGAGTAGATTGCTTTGTATTGAAATGACATTAATGATCTTGAATCCCAGGGGAAAAAAATTGGAAAACCCAAAAATATTGTTAACATGTTGACCACAAATAAAATGTTAAAAATTTTTGACATCCACTGCTGGTAGGAATGCAGAAGGATCCATCCATTCTGGGGGACAGTTTGGCAGTTTCTCAAAAACTTAGCTATACTGGAGGTAAGCATTTGTACAGGGAAGGGATAAAATGGGGACATAGGGATACCTTTGAGTGGGCTTTTGTGGGCTTAAACGGGGCTAGGGTTGGGAAGATGGGTCAGATGACTCAAGAAACTGGGGGAAGGTGGGGGGAACAGTTGAACATAGGAGATTGTCAGGTATGTGGTTGAAATTATAATGTAGAGAAAACTCTTTAGAAAATACAATAAGGAAGGTTACCTGTTTAAGATGCTTAAGGGAGGGGGGCATCTGACACAGGGCAAGCTTCTAGAGAGTCTGTGAGTGCTCATTTTGTCATAGTGGGTTATATTTTTGGGTTGAGATCCATACAATGAGAGTGAAGTTATACTGACATCCTGGGAAGGACTGATGTTCTCAAACAGAGGGAATTGTATCTCTCTAGAGAATTGGTGGCTCCCAATGGGTTAGGGCAGTCGAGTATGTCAAGCCCTCAACATTGTTGCAAGTATCTCTGAATATGGTCCTTCAAGTAATGAAGATTGATTGCCACAGTGGGCCCTGAGGGGAGGATGAAAGAGGTGTTGAACAGATGGAATCAGTGTAACTGTGGGGCAATGGAAGTGTTCCACAAGATCATGCCATGATGGATATAGGTCATGTTAAATTCCACCAAAAATGTATAAAAGTCTATAGGCTAAAATGTAAACCATAATGTAAAACATAAGATAACTAAAAATTTAGAAAATTGTATAGTCTAAAATATAAACCATAATGTAAACCCAAAAGGAACCATGTTTGAAAGCTATTGTTTCAATATCTGTACATCAGCTGCAGCAAATATAATATGGACATGTAAAAAATTCATTCTTTGGGAAGGGGCAAAGGGTTTGATGCTGGATATGTGGGAATCCCATATATTGTATATGTGAATTACTGTGATCTAAAACTCATGTGAAAACAAACTTAATAATTAGAAAAAAAAAGAAAGGATGTAGACACTGAGGAAGAAATGGAAGAAATTGCCTTGCCACTGTACATACAGGGCAACACCTATAGCAGTGATGAAAGGCAAAACATCAAAAACAAAGCTTTTTCATTTTTTAATTTTTGGTACCCCAATTTATTTTTCATTTATTTAATTTTTCTAAATTAGTATGTATTCTATATCTAACCTTTAAACCCATCACTATATTCCATTTTACTATTAATGGAACCTAGCAATATATCAGGCTTCCTTTTTAAAGAAGTTTTGGACTACAGAGAGGTTCAACTATGGCAGGGGAGCAATACTAGTGTGGGGTGTTATTGATAGGGGGCACATGGTTGCGTAGGAGTTCTCCAGGGCATGTATACAGGGTACATAAAAATGTTTAGATATTTTCATAGTGATTTCAGTTAAAAAAGACAATTGAGGGAGTGCTGAGTTCCTAGCCAGGGGAGCTCTATCACATTCCCCAATGGAACGCAACAATCATCCAAGTGCAATGACAAAGACCAATAAAGACGGATGGTCCAACAATGAGCGCCTTGATACTGATGGCTACGATTATGAGCCTGTGTGCCTAGAAATATGAACTAGGCCTAGAGCTGCAGAGTACCTAAGAGTTATCTCCTGAGAGCCTCCATGTTGCTCAAATGTGGCCACTCTCTAAGCCAAATTCAGCATGTAAATGCATTACCTTTTCCCCAGTGTGGCACATGACTCCCGGGGATGAGCCTCCTTCATGCGAAGGGATTACTACCAAACACCAGCTGATGATGTAACTAGAAAAAGACCTTGAATAAAAGGGTCAACTCAGACCAGCAGAATATCTCAGCCCACATGTAATATCAGTTGTTAAAAACTGCATTTTGACTTTGGATAAAAGGGGGAAATGGAAAGGACAAATGAGTTTATATGGTTACGAGTCTTCAAAAAAGAGTTGGGAGGTCATCAGAGGGGTAGTGCTTACGCACGCTTCAACAGGGTACCAGAGACAGCCAAAGTAGATAGAAATCCAGGTACTGGTTCTCCTAAGGGCTACAGAGACCCACAGGTTCTATGGTTATGGCAGATGACTCTGGAGTTCAGTGCCATGTCAGTTGGCCCTACTTTGGAGTTTGTGTTCCTGAGTGTGGTAGAGTTGGACTCAGATATGACTTTTCTACACAAGTCTCTCCTGTTACTTTTACCAGACCTATGGTTGGCACTGGGGTTGGTGTATACTCAGGAGAACTGAATCTCTGAACTGTCCATGTGTCAGACAGGCTCTGAGCCTCAGCAGACTTGCAAATACTACCCTCTGTTTTATTGGTTTTACCCCTGGCCAGCTAACAGAGTGGTGAAGAAGGTCAACCACCACACCAGGGAGCCAAGAGTGCCTACAACTGCAAGCAGAATTGCATCCATCATCCGTGTGGAATCTAAGCCCCCTCTTATTGCAGAGGAGGACTGGACATAATCATCTTAGGGTCCACAGGATGGAGGAATAGAGTATGGATTAGAGTAGACTTACTGGTGTTTTGCTGGGGAACTACTGTGATTAGAAATAGAAGAAATTGTAGTATTGATGTGGAGAAAGTGGCCATTGTAGCTGCTGATGGTAGGGAAAGAGAAGAAGAGATACCATGTGGGGGCATTTTCAGGATTTGGAGTTGTCCTTGATGGTGCTGCAGGGACAGATGCTGGACATTGTGTGTTCTGCCATGACCCACTGGGTGGACTGGGGGAGAGTGTAGACTTCAATGTAGACCATTGTCCATGTGGTGCAGCAGTGCTCTAAAATGTATTCACCAGGTGCAGTGAATGTGCCACAATGATGGAAGAGGTTGTTGATGTGGGAGGAGTGGGGTGAGGGGGGTGGGGGGTATATGGGGACCTCATATTTTTTAATGTAACATTTAAAAGAAAATAAAGAAGAAGAAAAAAAGTTAGCTATAGATTTGCCTTATGATCCAGCAATTCCACTGCTAGGTATATACTCGGGAGAACTGAAAATAAGGACACAATCAGATATATGCACACCAATGTTCATAGCAGCATTATTCAATTTTGCCAAAAGCTGGAATCAACCCAAATGCCCATCAACAGATGACTGGATAAATAAAATGTGGTATATACATACAATGGAATACTACTCAACTATAAGAAAGAATACAGTACAAACACACGTGATAACATGGATGAACCTTGAGGACCTTATGTTGAGTGAAGCAAGCCAGGCATTGAAAGACAAATACTACATGACCTCTCTGATGTGAAACAAGCCAACCAAGCTGTCTCAGAGAGCTAGAGACTGGAAGATGAACTTAAAGGAATTTGGAGGGAGAGGAATGTTGTGAGCTGACGCCTACATGGGTGAAGTCTATGATAAGCTGGAGGTCCCCTAACAGGGAGGTAAAGATGGTCAACCACCGCACCAGGGAATCAAGAGTGGCTACAACTGCAAGCTGAAGAATTGCATCCATCATCCAAGTGGAATATAAGCCCCCTCTTGATCTAGAGGTGGAGTGGACATCACCATTCCAGGGTCCACAGAATAGAGGAATAAAATTAAATTAGAGTGGACTTACTGATATTCTACTATAAAAATATTGTGACTAGTAATAGAAGAAATTGTAGCATTGTGGTGGAGAAAGTGGCCATGGTAGTTGCTGAGGGCAGGGAGAGGGAAGAAGAGATATGATGTGGGGCAATTTTGGGACTTTGAGTTGTCCTAAATGATATTGCAGGATCAGATGCTGGACTTTATATATCCTGCCATAACCCACTGAATGTACTGGGGGAGAGTGTGAACTACAGGGTAAACTATTATCCATGTGGTGCAGCAGTGCTCCAAAATATGTTCACCAAGTGTGATGAGTGTGCCAAAATGATGGGGAAGGTTGTTGGTGTGGGAGGAGTGAGATAAGGAGGTTGGGGGTATACGGGAACCTCTTAAGTTTTTTAATGTAACATTTTTTGTGATGTATGTGTCTTCAAAAAATACAATTTACAAAAATGATGGGGGTGGAGGGGTGGGGAGTGGGTTATATGGGAACCTCTTATGTTTTTTGATATAACATTCTATGTGATCTATTAACTTTAATTTTTAAAAAGCGTTAAAAAATTTTTTTGAGATAATCATGTTTTCGTAATACATGATAACCAGAATTAGTGCAAAGAAATGATATGGACTGACTTGATGCCAGCCTGATGGGTATTTCTTATAAAAACCCAATGCAGAAGCCACCTTGGCGAGCACCAGGTTGAGGGAGCCTGACTCCCAGTCACGATGTCTCCCGGCTTCAATGCCTGTACTGTGCTAGCTGTGAAGGAGCTTGCCTCCACTCTCACTGCAGCGCTGTGACCAGTGCCTCCCACCATCGGCTTTGGAAACGCTACTAAATAGAGTTAGACTTGGCTCTTGAGGCCAGTCATTAAAGGTATCTGCCTGCAGTCCCACCGCTGAGGCTGATGGACTTTAGAGACAGGTGTACCCCACCTTTAAATGAGTTGTGTGCCTTTGACCTAGCAATTGTGCATTGCCTGTACTGGCTGTTTGCAATTATGCAAGCAAATAAATTGCATTAAGCCTTCAAACTAGAGTCCTGTGGGACCTGTCTCATGGGCTAAATTTACTTTTGATGTTGATCTGCTTTGGTTTTGTTACAATTGCATTTACATGAGAGGGTCATATTTGCTCTCGCATTTATATTTCCCTGACCCCACTGCTCCCTGCTCTGCCCACTGTAGGCAGCAGTGCTGACAACTCACCACCTGGTGCCTGCCCTAACGTGAGGTGTCTGTGGTGAGATGGAAAGTGCTGAAGGGAGTGCACCCCAGGCAGTACGGATTATTCCAGAGGTATGATGTTCCTACAATGGCACGCCAACTGTTTGTTGTCCACTGTAAGTTAGCAGGAAGATTACCACCAACCCAGAAGTCTGACCCTACTAAGGATGTACTGGAAAACAGCGGCTGAAACATGTTCTCAGACCTAGGTAAGAGATTAACAAATTCCAGCCAATACCCCACAGCCTCTGCTGTTGGATAAACTTAGCAAGGTGGTGGCAGTGTTTATTCATATTGGTATTCTGTCCCAAGGAAACATCCTAAGAATCTGGGCAGAATTGTCTGTGAATTAAAACCCTGATTGATTGGAATGTGAAAGGAATCTAAGACCCACACCAGCTCATGATCTGCAGCCAGAAAGCCTTCCCGATTTACAAGGACCTCCACATCTCTGAACTCTCAGGCATTGCCTGGTAACTGGTATTGTAGTCTGATGTGATAACTTTTTGTGAAATTCAACTTTTCATATTCATTTACTCATATAATAAATAGTCATTAATAAATAAATAGTCATTTACTCATATAATAAATACAAAGGGCAAAGCATTTTGTGGCACACTGGGATTATCAGGATGAATAGGACAAGCACTACCCACAGGGAGGTGAAGTACAGGAAGGACATTAATGAGCTGATCACATGGTGAGGGACTGAATCATAATTGAGGCACCCACTAAAGGTAGAGTTGGCAATGAAAGCCTGCAGGAAGCCTCCGAGGAAACTGAGGTGGTCTGAACGAAGAAACATTGTGAATAAAGGGATGTCTAAGCTGAGATCTGATGGTTGAATAAGAGTTATCCAGGGAAATTTGAGGAAAGCATTCCAGGCTGTGGGAAGGAGAGAGGAGCACTTAAAGAATTAAAAAGGAAACCAGATTGGGGAGCAGTTGTGACTCAAGCAGTTGAGTGCCTGCCTCCCACATGGGAGATCCTGGGTTCAGTTCCCAATGCCTCCTGATAAAACAAAAACAAACAACAAGCAAAACAAATGAGGAAACCAATTCAGAGAAGTGATGTGGCTCAGTGGTTGAGTGCTGGCTTCCCACATACAATGTCCCAGCCCCCAGTACCTCAAAAAAAAGGAGGCCAGTGGAACTGGAGCAGAGAGAGGGAGAGAGGCAAATGGGGTAAGTGAGGTAGGCAGGAGCCAGCTAACAAGGGTGTTGTAGGCTGTGTTAAGGATGGGGGAGAATGGAAAGTCATTGAAGGTTTGTGTTTTAGCATCATTATTACAGTGTAAACTCCTTGGAAATGCAGGGATTTTCTTGAATTAGTACAAAATATCCTAGTCACCCAGAAACTTCCATCTGCAACAAATAATCATAAACAAGGTCCTCTAGGATGGTTAACTATGTAAAAAGCATTTCTCAAATGCCTGATTCCACTTTGTGATTTTATTTAGTAGAGTGGATCAAACCCACCAGATCTTTCTTGGATGATTAAGTAACTACAGGGGGACTCTGAGTCACACACTGTCTACAACATAGAATGGGGCACTCACAGAGCTAGAGAAGACAGACCATCTATGCCCACACAGCAGAGGGGCTTTCCTGGGGGTAGAGAAAAGGGCCAGGTGTGGAACCCAGGTACAGCAATCCTGTATCCAAATTCTCATGACTCTAGGATATTCCTTACAAGATATGATTAAGTTTTGCTTTCTTTTTATTTCTCACTCTCTTAAAAGTCAAAGGCAGAAAACAAAGTTACTAGGAAGTTTGAGTTTGTTGGATTCCAACTAATTCATGTTGTTTTAGAGGTGGTTTAGGTAGAAGAACTGAAGTAGAATTGGGGATGAGGAGGAGCATTAAGGAAGCAAAAACCAAATTTTTCTGAACCCCTGAGACACACACAACCCCACTTGTTCCTCTCAATCACCTTAAGAAATCAGCAGTATTATTAGCCCCATCTTACAGACAAGAAACTGAGCCCAAACCACAATGACTTTGAGAGAAATCTGGGATTCTAATGCAGGTCCATGTGGCTCAAAGTTAATGTTCTTGTTGTATCTCACAGACTACTGTTATGTAAAATAAAATGAGCTTCACGGGGTAATGTCAGGAGGGATCCCTTTCCAAGAAAGAATTTTCCAAAAGACAAAAACAATTGGTCTGTGGGGTCTCTCCAAGAAGATGAATCAATGGAACACACCCTATAGAATTGCAGAAAAAGAATCCTTGGTGATAACCCAGTTTTGGTCCAGGAAAGACAGCTTACCAGAATGGATATACCACAGGAATCAATGATACTTGCCCCCTACATGTAAAATGGGGACAATCAGCATATTTTCTCCCTTACTTCTGTGTTTGTCCTCTGTACACTTCCCTTTTCCACTCCCCAGATGGAACTACTCACCACTTTCAGTTTAGCACTGTCCTAGGAACCATCTGTTGCTCAAATAAACCTTAACAAAAGATTTTAGATGCCTCAGTTTGTCTTTGACACTCCCAAGACTGGTTGGGTTGGGTCCCCACACACTAATGGGGAACTTTGCCTGTTGGCTGGTGTTGCTCTAAAATGCAGGACCGTCAAATGCTTACCACATCTCCAGAGAATACTGATCTCCACAGGGCTTGCTGGGACCCTATCGCTAGGGAATGTGGCGTCAAGTGAGACAGGACAAATGCCAGGAGATCCCAAAAGATCCCTGGGAGGCAATTGGTTTTTATCTCCCTGAAGTCTTCTGACCTGGCTGAGGTTTATCCCTACCCTTTCTATAGCACCATCAAGAGTGAACCATCTGCCGCACACGGCTGGCCGGCCATTCCCCCAGGCCTTCAGGAAAGAAGATATCTCTCCATCTCCCTCTCCCTTTTCCCTTAACTCTGTCATCTTCAGTTTCCCCCAAGAAGAAGACAAATCACAAATCAAGCTGCAGAACAGTATCCAGGACGTAGATGACATTTCTGGAGAGGAAAGAGGAAGGGCCAGGCATGTGTCATTCCCAGAGAGAAAATGAATCATGACTCCTCAGGTTACTTGCAAATCTCTGATTTGCTACCCACCCCACTCCCCTTATTCCCACCCTTTCCAAGGGAAAGGATTCCAGTTAAGTGTTTCTTGTATAACTCAGAAAGGAACAAACTATCTGTTTTCTCTTTTATCCAAGGATATTTCTCAGCATTTTTTCCATTGAAGCATCTGGCAGAGAAGGTTATTTCATCATTGTTCACCTTCCCAAATGCTAAAGACAGCCGAGACCTGCAATATTTCATATCAGACTTGGCTTTGGAAATAAGCTCAGAATCTACTCACCTCATTGGTCAAGGCAACGCCTCTCTGCTTGGGTCCTCAGATTCTTCTATTCCCTCCTACTTTGGGGTCCACAAGAAATGAGAAAGAGTTAGAAGCTGAGGGGGACCAAGATAGAAGTTTGAGCTAAAAAGCCATGATTAGAGATGAATTACTGAAAGCAAAAGGAAAAAAGAAGCAGCATGTGTCATAAAAAGAGCATTGGTTGGGAAATAAGGACATGCGGGATTTATTTGTTGTTTTGCTGCCCAGTAGGTGAGATGCCTCTTCCCTCTGGGCTCTCCATTCTTCTCCTCTGAGATGGAAAAGTCTAATTTGATCTTTAAAGTAACTTCTGGTAATAAAATTCTGTTATACCTCTTCTTCTGTGAGCTGGAGAGATTGGAAGAAAGAGAAGAGAATGGGAGAAAAGGAGTAGATTATAGCAAAGTAGGTGGGGCTTAAGAATAACTAGAAAGTGACAAGGGAAACAAACAGGCTTGAAAGCACCAGGAAGATACCTGGAAAAGAAAGACCATGAAGAGCAGCCAAAAAAATCACTTCAGAATCAGAGAACTACACTGGGTTGGTTGAACTTAAAGGAGACAAGACCACAGTCAACCTCAAAGGGGGTCCAGTGCTGGCAGAAGAAAAGAGGATAGAAAGAGAAGACAGAGCCGCCTTCCCCTCCTCCCCCAGAACTCCCATCTCTCAGGAAGTTGGTCAGGGACACCCAGCCAACTATGAAGGAAACATCCGTTCAGATCTTGTGGCTGGCTAAGAAGACAAGCTTTCATCTATAAATGTTAAGGATTATGATTCGAGTGAGGCATGAGCCCGGCCTGAGACTTATGAACCATGACTAGAAAGAGCTTGCATTTAATGTTAATTTAAAATGACAAAGCAGGATGGAATAGTGGGTGCAGAGGGGAGAGGGCTAAAGAAAATGAACATAAATTATCTCTTCAGATAACAGTTGACTGCCTGTGGGGGTGCTGTGACTCAAATTTCAAAGGGCAGGACAGACGAGGAGACATGAACCAAGGGTGCAGAATGGTCCTACCGATAGACTTGGACTGGTCCCTCACTGGTTCCTCCTCTGCTACAGGCTTGGCAGACTGACTGTGACTTGCTGCTGGAGGGAAGTTTGGCAGGATTTATGAGATGAGCTAGTGGGATGTTCTTGGCAGGCCAAAGCTATAAATGCACAATGCTTTATCTCCTGCAGGGAGGTTTTCAGAAATGGAAAGACGGGAAACAGCTACATGAAGTAGAACCACAGCCACTGGTCAAGAAGAGTGGCCTCTAGCTCTAGCTACATCAAAGGCCCAGCTCTGTCTGCTTCCTCCAGCCCCTGCAGACCCTACCCTGGGAACTAGGCAGGGAAGTAAGCACACCCTCTGCCAGTGGCTCTCCTGGGATTGTCAAGAGGAGTATGGGCCAGGTCTGTTGCAGACCAGCTTCCTTTCCGGGAAACTTCTTCACCATCAGATAAGACACATGTGCTTTAACAGGACCAAGGCCTGATTGGGTTTTGTATCTGAATCCCTGGACAGGGAGTCAGGATATGTGACCTAAAGTGTGCAGCTAAAATGCACCAGGGCCTGGAGGAAGCCAGGTCCCTCTAAGCTCATGTCCTTATAAAATGAGGGGGTTGGAAGATGACTTAAAATACTGTTTTTAGAGATCCTCTCCACAGACCATGGAAAGGCAGAATTCTACTTAGGATTAAACGACAATACCACCCCACCCATTCTCCAGGTCACCTTTTAACTGGTTACACTGACTCTGAAGACTAGACCAGCTGGATACAATAAGAAACATAAATTGAACACTTTGGGTTGATTGAGGAGGTGGTCTCACCTTCAGTGGCATCTTCTTAGAGCAGGGGTTCTTAACACAGGGTCAACAAGCTTGAATTGAAATTTAAAAAAAACAAAAAACATAATTCTTGTGGGGACGTGTTGGTGCGAGTGTAATGTATTTATTAAATAACACACAGTATAGTGTGGACTTAGTCTGTGGTATTCACCTGACTGGCAAAGGGGTTTGTAGAACAAAAAAGGTTAAGAACCCCCGTCTTAGAGTCTATAATAAGAGATACCCTGTTTATAATTTTCTAGAGGGTGCTGCACATTCATCCCAGACATTTTGTTTCCCCTTTCTCTCTCATTCTTGGGGCCACTTCGTTGAAAATAAAGTGTCTAAAGCCAGGGATACAGGAGCCCATACAAAAACTTGGTGTAAATTAGAAAAGGGCAGCCCCGTGCCAGGGCAAACAGCTTAGGGAATGGAGTACAAATGGATTTCATCCCTCATCTGACTCCTTGGCTGGACGCCCCTGTACAACCTTGCACAACCTGCCCAACTTCAAGGCTGGGCTTTTAGTGGTAGCTCCAAATCAACATGCCAATAATAATGCTACATTACTGTGTGTCACAGATCTGGTTGCTCAGGAAGCAGTCTCAGGGATGAAAATTTTCATTTAGGGGAATATTCTCAGGATCAACATATATGAGAGAGGGAAGAAAGCAGTATTGGCAGAGGGAGAAGTTGAACCAAAATAAAATTGTAAAAAAGCCTCAACCCATCCTGTAAGGAGCTCTGCAGCTAGGATGGCCCTTCAGACTTGTCTAGAATTTGACCAGGAGGGCTGATTTTTCTGTACCCTCTATAGACCAGTCATCAGATGCTGCAGTCCTTGAGCAAGGGTCATGACCTTGGGGGAAAGGCTCTCTTCGGGCAAGGGCAAGTTCTGGAAAGGGATTCAGCTGCAAGCAGTCAGCCCAGCAACATTGCCAGCATCTGGGGAAACACAAACCTCGGTGGTGGCTCTGAATGGCCTAGCACAGAATCCACTATACCATGGCAAGGCCCTCCTAGTTTAGCAGGCATGGTCTGGGACAGATACCTTGAGTTTAAGATCAAGTCTCTACCTTTCTCCACCAGACCCTCTGCCCTAGGGGAGGTGGGGGGCGTTGATCTGTAAGGGTTACACCAGCAGGCTCCCGTGCCCTCTGTCTTCCACTTGGGTTTGGCCAATAGAGTCCTGTAGAAGATTAGGGGATGGGAGGAGAGTACAGTCAGGGTGCTTGTTCCCCTGCCTTTCTACAGGGTCACCTTGGATTGGATGCCTCCTCACACTTTAAAGTCAACTGCTCCTATCCAAGGCCCCTTCCACTGACAGTTTTCTCCTTCCAGGTTCTGGTAGCACCTCCCTCTCATCATCCTTTTAGCCTAGGGGTGGTAGCAGCCTTCCCCCCTTCCCACCCCTCCACATTACTAATGCTGGACTATTTCTCTCTCTCTGTGATTTCTCTAACCTCTGCCCACACCTTTGGTAAAAATAGTCCCTTGGTGAACCCTCCTAGAATGATCCTAATTTCAGTGAATTTCCTCAAATTACTCTAATTTGGTTTCTCCCCTAGGGTCCTAACTGATATTTTTAGACATACACTATCTCACCTCTTTCTCTCTACCATGCTGTGAATCAGATATTTTTATCCTAACTTTTAGACATCAGTATACCAAGGCTCAGGAAAGTTATGTGACTTTCCCAAGTTTCCAGGTTTAGTCAGATGGCCCTAGTCCATTTTACTGTCTCACTACAACACCCTAGCATTGCTCTCAGATTATCCTCCTTTCCCATCACAGCTCTGGATGGAACCAGGACAGAGGAGAACAGCTGTTCAAGGTCACAGAACATTCTAAAATTTAGCATGGAAATGAAGGGGGTGCATGGGGAAAGCACAGAAGAGTGCGTGCTTCATTTTAGTCCTGGGGGTAGGGAAAAAGGAAGGAAGGCGGTCTACTTTCTGATTCTTGCCCTAACCAGCCTTCTAGAAAACTTAAGTTTCTTTTCTAAATTCCCTTTCTCAATTAAAAAACAAGCTATTTCAGAACCCAAATCTTCTGCAATCAGCTGTCTGACCCTGTGCAGGGCACATGACCTCTGGGTCTTTGGTTTCTTCATCTGCATACAGTAAGATGGGTTAACTATATTGCATCCCAAGCTCCCATCCATCCTGTGTTTCTATGTACTCCTTGTTCTCTTTGCTTCTCTTATCCTAGAAACAGACAACAGTCATGTGGCTAAACCCTCATACTTACAATTGTTAGTCTCATCCCTGGGGGAAAAAAAAGGAGGGGGCTCAGATGGTGCCATGCACAAAGACTTACTTGTTAGTGCTAAAGGACCATTCTAAAGGTCTTGTCCAGCCTCTTGCTTTTAACCAGGATAGAAGTTAAAGCCCAAACAAGAAACTGAAGATACCATGTCATTTTACATTACTTCTGACTGTATGGCAGACTCCTGTTACCATCCTGATCAAAATCGAATTGCACAATATACCTTTGGTCTTGGTTTGTCTATATTACCCTATCTTATTGATGAGTTGTCCAACCCAAGGACCAGTCAAGAATGAGAAGATCCACTCTAAAGCTACCACAGCTCCAAAGAGCTTTCACTTACTGAAGCAACAGCCATAAGGTAGGGAAAAGAAAATTCTTGTTTCTTCCTGTCTGTGCAACTTTTCTTAGATTTTGGAGTAGGAATTAGGGACTCTGGGTTCTAGTGCTCAGCCAGTCACTAACTTTGGGGAGGCTGCTTCTTCTCCCTAAGCCTCAATTTCATTATCAGTAAAATGAGTAATTGGATAGCATTACCCTTTCTAGTTCTAACTTTACCTGAACCTATAAGGATGAATAGGATTTGGATAGAATGATCTGAATAGATGGCATCTTAACTTAGGTTCTCCAGAAAATAGAATCTGAGGAGAGACTTAAGTGTTACTGGGAGATGCAATCTAAACAGAAGCAAGAGAGAAAAAGGTGAGACAAAGAACAATGAGAAGCAAAGGTGATGTTTTATCAAGTTTGTCACAGCTTTACAAGCTTCAAAGAAGCACAAAGTGTCACTCAATCACACTGGGCATCTCTGTAAGAAAAAGAAAGACTTAAAGAGAGAGAAAGGAAGAGATTTATCTGTAGACAGTCTCTTGTTTCCTCTCTCCCATTGCTCGAAGTTTATCTCTTGGGGAGTTCTCACTCCTGCTCTTCTGTGTTACATCATTGGACCTTCAGAAGCCACTGCAGAAGCCAGATCCTTCAGCCTGCAGCATAGTATTTAGACATCCAATCTGGAAGAAGGGGAAAGAGTCAAGGAGTTCAGCTTTCAGTTGATCTGCCTCCTGTAGTCAAATTGTGTAGGATCACATGCAGCCTGTTGCCTTGGCAGAGGCAGGCAGCTCAGTGACTGGGAGAGAGTGGAGCTGAGGGAGAGTGAAGCTGAGGAGCTGCATCTGAAATAGATGGGTAGACCCTGATAGGATGGAAAGGGGTACCAGATTCACATGGTTAGAACTAGAGGAAATCTCAGGAAACTTCTTTCAACAAATATTTTCCAAGAAATTTGAATAAAGAGATGGAAAAACTTTCCCTCCCCTCAAGGAACACACACTGTGCTGGGGAGGCAGACTTAGATGACGGCAATTATGATACAATGATAGATGATTGAGAATGATGATATTTACCTCCCTTGTTTTATGTACAGGGAAATGGAGCCCAGACTTGGTCAAATGCACAAAAGAAGTCTACCGCAGAGCCAGGACTAGAAAATGCAGACTTTAAGTTCCCAAGTCGACTCTTAATTTCCTGCCCCATTCCCAAAGACGCAAAAGTGGGTTAGTGTGGGATATGTTCTGAAACAAGAGTGGATTAAGGAATTGTGGGAAGGTGGCAAAGCAGGAAGTTCCAGGAATCAGTACCTTCACCAGAACAACTATTAAACAAGCAGGAACTATCTGAATCAACTATTTTGAAACTCTGGGGTCCAATAAAACACTGCACAGTATCCAGGAAACACTGGGAAGAAGAGGCTGGTAAATTATGATAAATACCAGTAAATTGCTCTCTCTTTGCAGTGGTTACCATTGCCTATTCTTACTCTCACGGCAGGTAGCAATGCAGTCCATCCCCTGGAGTTGCTTGCTGGTGCAAGAAAGGGTTAAAAAAGCCCATTTTTCCAAGATCCGCAGGGCACTGTCTGATCACTGCTTTTGATTAGCTACTTCAGAGCACTGGGGCCCAGCTCTGAGGGCAGTCATTGTTCCAACCCACCTCAGACAAAGGCAGGCAGGGGAGATTTAAAGAAGATAGGCTTCCTCAGAGTTGAAGAGGACAGGCGAAGATTTGCCTTGTCTGGGCAGGTGCCAAATCAAAAAAGCACAACTTTCGGGAGCGGTGGGAAAACTCATGGCGCCCTTCCTGGCCCACACTCCTCCCCTCCCCAGGGCAGTTTGGAGCCTTCTGGTGTTCCCTTGTGGGTCCATGGCCTTGTTCTGATTGAGAAAAACCAACTTCAGAAACCCTTCTCCAGTGTGTCCCCTCCCAGAATTTGCCATCCAGGAAAATGCAGCTTGAGACCAGAAAAGCAGTGTAAGAAGCAACTGAGGAAGGCAGCTTGGAGAAAAGGCTCACCTGCTTTAAGTCCTGCAATGGACACCAACGAGAGGGAGAAGGACTGTTTCCTGGAAAGTAGAGGAGGCATTCAAATTCTTATAAGAAGAGGAACTCCAAAGGCCACTAGCAAGCACAAAATACAAGGGCCTAGAAAAGACAGGGAGGACTCTGCCCTTTGTGTTCACCTTGGGCTGAACTGCCTGACAGGAGGACTGAACTCTGGTGGAGAGCACCAACCAATGCATAAAAATTGTATGCTTTATTAATATGTATCAGTAAAATTGCTTTGTTTAAAAAAAATAGACAAAAGATCTGAATAGACATTTCTCCAAAGAAGATAATGCAAATGGCCAAAAATCACAGTAAAAGATGCTCAATATGATTGTCACTGTGGGCCTGGAGAAAAGGGGGAGACAGGTATAGAACAGATGGAAGCAGGGTAACTGGGGGGCAATGGAAGTGCTGCACAAGATCATGTAACAATGGATATAGGACATGTTAACTTATACCAAAAATTTACAAAAGTCTATAAGCTAAAATGTAAACCATAATGTAAAACATAAGGAAACTAAAAATTTAGAAATATGTATAGTCTTAAAATATAAACCATAATGTAAACCAAAATGGAACCATGTTTGATAGCTATGTTTCAAAATCTGTACATCAGCTGAAGCAAATATAACATGAACATGTAAAAAGATCATTGCTGGGGAAAGGGGAAAAGGGTTTGATGTTGGGTATATGGGAGTCCCCTTTATTGTATATGTGAATTACTGTGGTCTAAACTTTTTGAAGACAAAATTAGAAATTAGAAAAAAAAGAAAGGATGTAGACACTGAGGAAGAAATGAAGGAAAGTGCCTTGCACTGTACATATAGGGCAATACCTAGTACAGTGATGAAAGGCAAAATATTAAAAACAAATTTTTATAATATTTTTCATTTTTTAATACACCAATTTATTTTTACTTTATTTTAGTATTTCTAAATTAGTGTGTATTCTATTTCTAATCTTTAAACCCATCACTAAATTTCATTTTCCTATTAATTGAATTTGGCAATATATTAGGCTTCATTGTTGAAGAAGTTTTGGACCACAGAGAGGTTCAATTATGGCAGGGGAGGAACACTGGTGTGGGGTGTTATTGATGGGGGGGCACATGGTTGGGAGGGAGTTCTCCAGGGCATGTATGTAGGGGACATAAAAATGTTCTGATATATGTTGGGTATTTTCATAGTAGTTTCAGTTACAAATGACAACTGAGGGAGTGCTGAGTTTCTACCCAGGGAAGCTCTGTCACATTCCCCAATGGAATGGCAATAATCACCCAAGTACAATGGCAAAGACCAACAAGGAAGGATGGTCCAATGATGAACCCTTGATACTGATGACTATGTTTATGAGCCTGTGTGCCTGAAATATGAACTAGGCCTACAGCTGCAGGGTGCCGAAGAGTTACCTCCTGAGAGCCTCCATGTTGCTCAAATGTGGCCACTCTCTAAGCCAAACTCAGCATGTAAATGCATTACCTTACCCCCAGCATGGGACATGACTCCCGGGATGAGCCTCCCTGGAGCCGAGGGATTACTACCAATCATTAACTGGTGATGCAACTAAAAAGAAACCTTGAATAAAAGGGTCAACTCAGACCAGCAAACTATTTCAGCCTACATGTAGGATCATGTATTAAAAACTGCTCTTTAGCCATGAATAAAAGAGGAAATGGCAAAGACAAATGAGCTTATATGGCTAAGAGTCTTCAAAAAAGAGTCAGGAGGTCATCTGAGGGGTCACACTAATGCACGCCTCAGCAGGACCCCAGAAACAGCCAAAGTATATACAACCTTAGGTAATGGTTCTCCTGAAGGGTATGGAGACCCACAGGGTATATGGTAATGGCAGACGGATTTGGAGTTCTGTGCCATGTCAATGGGCCCTCCTTTGGAATTTGTGCTCCTGAGTATGATGGAGTTGGACTCAGATGTGACCTTCCTACACATGCCTCTTCTGTCACTTTTACTGAAACTGTGGTTGGTGGTAGGGATGGTGTATACTCAGGGGACTTGAATCACTGGACTTCCCATGTGCCAGCTAGGCCCTGAGCCTCAGCAGAGTTGCAACTCCTACTCTCTGGTTTGTTGGACTTACCCAGGTCAGCTAACAGAGAGGTGAAGATGGTCAAACACCACATTAGGGAACCAAGAGTGCCTACAACTGCAAGCAGAAGAACTGCATCCATCATCCATGTGAAATCTAAGCCCTCTCTTGATATAGAGGTGGAGTGGACATCACCATCCCAGGGTCCACAGAATGGAGGAATAAAATATGGATTAGAATGAACTTACTGATATTCTACTATAAAAATATTATGACTAGTAATAGAAGAAATTGTAGCATTGATGTGGAGAAAGTAGCCATGGTAGTTGTTGAGAGCACGGAGAGGGAAGAAGAGATATGATGTGGGGGCATTTTGGGGACTTTGGAGTTGTCCTTAATGATATTGCAGGGTCAGATGCTGGACGTCATATATCCTGCCATAACCCATTGAATGTAGTGGGGAAGAGTGTGAACTACAGTATAAACTATGATCCATGTGGGGCAGCAGTGCTCCAAAATGTGTTCACCAAGTGTGATTAGTGTGCCACAGTGATGGGGAAGGTTGTTGGTGTGGGAGGAGTGGGGGGAGGAAGAGGAGTAGGTTGGGGGAGTGTGGGGTATACGGGAACTTCTTATGTTTTTTAATGTAACATTTTTTGTGATGTATGTATCTTCAAAAAAACACAATTTACAAAAATGATGGGGGTGGGGGGTGGGGAGTGGGCTATATGAGAACCTCTCATGTTTTTTAATGTAACGTTCTGTGTGATCTATTAACTTAAATTTTAAAAATGTGTAAAAATAAAAAATAAAAATAAAAAGAAGATGCTCAATATCTTTGATCTTCTGGGAAATGCAAATCAAAATCACAATGATAAACCATTATACATCCAGTAGAATAGCTACTATTTTTAAAAATGGAATACAGGCATTGGAGAGGATGTGGAAAAATAGGAACATCCCTTTATTTTTGGTCAGAATGTAAAATGCTACAGCCACAGTGGAAAACAGTTTGGTAGTTCTTCAGAAAGCTAAGTACAGAACTACCATATGATTTAGCAATCCCACTTTTAGGTATATACCCAAAAGAATTGAAAGTAGAGACTCAAAAAAATATTTACGCTCCAATGTTCATAGAAGCATTATTCACATTGCTACAAGATGGAAGCAACCTAAGTGTCCATCAACCAACGAATGGATAAACAAAAGGGTGGTGTATATACACACTCAATAGAATATAATTCAGTCTTAAAAAGGAATGAAGTTCTAATTCATGCAACAACGTGAAAGAAACTTGAAGACATAATGTTTAGTGAAATAAACCAGACACAAAAGGACAAATATTGTATGAGCTCACTGATAAGAAAAATTAGAATAAGCAAAGTCATAGAGTCAGAATCTAGATTATAGGTTACAAGGAAGTGGACTAGGGATTGGGAATAGGCGTTAAGGACTAAAATGTACAGAATTTCTATTTGGGATGATGAAAAAGTCTTGGTAATTGAGGGTGCTGATGACAGCACAACATTGTGAATGTAATTAACAGCACTGAATTATATATGTGAAAGTGTTTAAAAAGGGAAATTTTAGGTTGCATATTTGTTGTTTGAATAAATTTTTTAAAAAAAGACTAAAATAAAAATATAAACTACAAAAGGAAAAGAACAATAACAGTAAACGAGTAGATTAACAAAGTAAGGTAGCATCAGGGCCTGGCCCAGGACACAGTGCTCAACTGCACATATTCGCCTACAGATCAGAATGACAAGTGGAGGTGGGGGCTGGGGCAAAGGTGAAGGGAAGGGAAATGCAGGGAACTCTGTGAAGACAACCCATTTGCTAAATGGAGCCAAGAGGAATCCATTTAATTGAAGCTGAAGATAATTTTAGGGAAAGGTAAGAGCCTGGCTGGGGGTTCAGCCAAGGGGTTTCATTCTGCCTTTGAAAATGAGAAGAGTTGAACAGGATCTGTATGGATGAGCTGATAAAAAGTTCTTTGAAGTGGACAGATCTTTTTATAGCTCAGAATAACTTAGCCCAAGGGGAGGGAAGAAAGCTCTTCTCATTTACCAGCATGGAGGGTGGTGAGCAGTCCCCTGCCAAATGAATTTCTCCTGGCTTGTCCAAGGAGAAAGAGAGATTAGCCTGGTGTCCTTGTCCATCTGAGGGAAGAGAGATCTGACAGTCCTTCCTAGGATAAAGTATAGACAAATGAGCCAGGGGAAGGACCTAGACTGCTGGTTAACAGGCCTTAGAAAGAAAGGCACAGAGCCATGGACCCCACAAACCACCCCACCCCACAGGCCTTCAAGTCCACTAGGTAGGTGCTGGGCTAATCCTTAACAGGAATTAAGTATATTTATCTCAGTCTTTTTATCAATAAATATTATTTTTTTATTAATGAGTTGTATCAATAACATAAAAGTGATCATAATAATGATGATAACACAAAATTAGCATCATGGATCCTTGTCTACGTGCCAGGTGTTGTGCATGCAATATCTCATTTATTCCTCTTAACTACCTGAAAAGGTAGGAATTATTTGCATTCCATATTTGAGAAAGTTGAGACATTTATGTTTGAGCAAGTTTAGGCAAGTTGTTCAAGGGTAGTACATCAGAGGCCAGCACCTATGATAGATAAAGTTGTACTAAATGTTAAGGTATCAGAGGTTACATTTGGTTACAAATCTCATGGAGTAAAGTGATACTCCCACATTATCTGCCTCAGTTTTCTTGGCTGAACAACAAAGCAACTTGGTCTAAACTCCCAGTGTCCCTAATCTAAAATAGTTGAGAATCACATTTTGGACACAGAAACATTTTGCCAAAGTCTTAAGATTCGGCTTCCTCAACTCCCAAGTTCTATATTACCCTACATTATTAAAAATAAAGAGAAAACATGAAGAAAGAAAACCACAGTGATAAAGAATATGCCCCAAGAAAGCATCATCTCAGATGTTTAACTGGAAAGACAATTGTCCACCATTCTTCAGTTCTACTGAAGATAAAAATAAGGAATTGAGTCCAAATTACAGTAGAGCTTAATTTAAGTGCCTTGCCAAGATCATGGGTGCTCTAATTCCAAAATTTACCCTGTGTTCCCATAAATACTTGAAATCTTGATAGCTGAAGCTGTGAGATGGAAAAGGCAAAGAGAAGTGGATTAGAAGAACAAACTTTTAATTTGAGTTTAATCTCAGTTACGCCAAAATCCATCACTATAACCTTTTAAAGATACTGTACCTCTCTGGACCTCAGTTTCCCCTCTGTAAAATGAGATGATTTGAGTAAGCTGATCTCTAAGAGGTCTTCAGTGGATCTCATTCTGAGTCATTTATGCTGAAGCTTCCCTTGCAAACTTCATAGAAGATGGAGTGAGAACCAAAATGGGCAGAAAGTATGAGCACTGAGACAGGCCCTGAAAAAGGAAAAGAAATGAAGGTTTTATTATACAAGTGCAAGGGACCATGTGTTGTTAGTCAGTGGCCTCCCCTTCCAATAGTCTTTAGGTTTCATAAAGGCAAAGGAACCACATTTTGGAATTCCTTGATAAAGAAATGTCTTCCATCCTCTTTGCAGATAGAGCCTTGATTCAGGTGACCTACAAAGGTTTCCTCTGTCTGCTAGATGGATGGAGGTCTGAAAGCACACTAGACCCCTGAGCCACCCTGCCAGCACATTCTCTACATCTGATGCACTGGCTCCCACACCCACTCCAATTGGAAACGTTGTCTACTATGAAAGCTCCAAAGAAAGGCCATTAGAAAGAAAAGACCTGGTAATGGAATTTCAGGACACATTAGACCTCAAAGAGACTTTAGAGGGTGTGTTGTTGTTGTCATGTGTGTGTGTATGTGTATATGTTTTAAAGTTCTGCGCATAGGAGCTGTGCTAATTGGTCTGGCTCTAGCTACGAAATAAATTGCTATCATCATTTTTTTATCCTCTGATGGAGACAACCTAAGGTTAATATTTCAAAGAAGAATGAGTCACTGGAGAAGTTTAAAAGTACCTGCTAATTATTTCTTTAAAGAAAAACCTTAACTCTGGGAGAAAGGAGTTATATGCAGCCTAAACTACCCATTAAGATGAAAGGGCCGACTTACCTGGGCTGATCCAGGAGGCCCAGAAATAACAAGGGTGCCCCTTGTCTTTGCTGAGCAGATTTCCCTGCAGAAGTTCTTCCATAGACATTATCTCACTGACCCTGGATCTCTGGAAGAAGAATAGCTGTGGCTGTTGGCTTTATTATCCCTTTCTTTCAATCTTCCCTTGATGTGAGAAGACTAAGGAAAGACAGGTCAGTGTTAGGATAGGATGTAACCTTTTAGTTGTTTATGGAGTTGACAGGTGGAGAAATGCTTAGAATCCCAAATTGCCAACCCTGGGAACTATCCGGTCACCTTCTCCAATGGCTTCCAAGCATGTTTGTGTTCTATTCAAATGAAATCCTATAAAGAATCCCAATAGTTAAAACAAGGTCATTTATACTCTAAGTTCATATTTTTAACATTTTACTAACGGCAAGTCCATCAGTGGGAATAATGAGGCCAATTTGTTGAATACAAAAATTTTTAACCAGTCATCTGGAACTCAGTAACAATAAAGATGAGACATACTTTGGTTGATACCCTAAAATTTTTAAAAAGAATTGGTAAGGTCCCTTCCAGCCAATGCTTTCTAGGACCTTGAATGGAGAAAATGGAATTCACTGGTCCAAGAATTTAGGTGGGTTAGTGATAAAATTAATGAAAACATCAGAGAAAGAGAGCCAAGAGCGGTCTTCCCCTCACTCTCCCTCCTTTGCAACCCCACTAAATTCAGCCTCTCTCTACAATAATTGAGACCCCAGATCCACAACCCTCATTCTACTGTGTGTTTATGGGAAATTTCCATGTAGCCAACATAACAGGGTGAGATACAGAGATGTTAACTTGTATTATGTATTTCATCTTCTTCCTGATGAGTTCCCCCAAAATATTAAATTCTCCATTGCTCCTCAAGGAAGGATAGCCAGATCTTTGTCTTTGTAAGTTTTGGCTGTGGTTAAAATTTTTTGTGTATTTCAAGGTGAAGAAGAAAAAGAAGAAAACGAGGAGGAGCTGACAAAGGGAGAAAGATGAAGGAAACAGAGGAGAAGACAGAAGAAGGGGAGGAAGGGGTTAAAGGGAAGAAAAAGAAGAGAAGGAACAGGAAGAGGAAAGAGAAGTTTCCAGATTTCTGGGAGCCACCTCAAAGAGGCCCTGTTTTGGGAGATATAGGCCAACTAAAATATTTCTAGACTGTCTAGAAGAGTTGGAGACTGCTGTACAGAAGGAAGAGGAAAGGGGAACGATTACATACAGGCTGGATTTTCCATAATGGAGAGGATGAATGAGTGGCAATTAAAAGAACTTTTGATAGGGTTCCTGAATGGTTGTACAAGGACAAGGTATTGGCTATTGAGACTCTGAGATCTGAGAGTAGGTCTTATGACCAAACTTGGTACCTGGAAAATTGAATTTAAATTAACCACTCAGGCTTATCCAGTGGGCATCTTCAGAATCAAACCTGAAAGACTGCTGACCAGAAGCCTGTCCCATATTTCCCGGTATAACCTAAAAGAATATACAACACACAAGAAGGAAAGACAGACACAAAAAATGGACCTTTTAACCACCCTGGGAGCTAGGGTTCAGAAATGGATTTTGTTGGACATATAAGAACAAAGGCAAGTCCCAATCCATACTGGAAGTGTTGTAGAGAATTCACACCCATTGCAACAGTATCAGTGGTCCAGTTTCCTTTGGACTCAGCCTTCCTCCCACCAGGCATCATCCATTCACATCCAGGTATTGCTTTCTCCCAAACATTGTGCTTCCATACAAAGGACACCACTGACAGACAGATGGTTCAATAACAGTGGTAGTTAGCATCGTGCTGAGTAGCATCTGGGTGGGTATTTTCAAACATAAATTATACCTCACTAACATAGGGTCATATTTTAATGGAACTGGCCTCTAAGCTGATAGGTAAGGCTGGCTCAGACTCTTTGGCCACTTTTATTTCTATGAATCCAGTCTCTTCACCAAAAGTATGAGTTCCTTCAAAGTAGAGGCAGCAACTTCTGCCTGGGCTGTCCACCCTAGGAGCTCACGTAATGCTGACTGTCTCAATGAGGCAGGCAGCAAAGTAAAGATAAGTGGCTGAGACACAGGAAGAGCACCTTTCCTCCTGTTCTCTCTTTCTTCCCTTCCATATATAAGTATTGGCTACATGGTTACTAGTGAATCCCTGAGACATTTCAGAACCTCCATATGGGAACCATTGGCTTCAATTTTCTGCCAAAGGAGTAAAGGGCCAAAAGCTTGATCTCATGAATGGTTCTCTTACGTTTACTACCTATCATTTCATTCATGTTTTATTCTGCCCTTAAGACAAAAGGCACCATGCCTGGGTCAGAATGCTTGAGGTCCAGCTCTGTTGATTAACAGGATGTGTGGTCTCCATTTGTTTGTCTACATAATGAGGAAATGGTCTTGAGCTATTCAAGGCCGTACCTAACTCTTTTGTGATCTTCTAAGTTACTCAGCCACATGCACAGCAATCACAACAACCCATATTAACATAGCCAACAACAAACCTTGGAGGGGGGAAGAGAGAAGCCAAAGGAAACAAGTGAGACACTCAAATGAGCTTCAAATGGAAAAAAGCTGTCAGTTCTCCTAGGCCAAGGGTGAAAAGCATCCCATAGAGCAGAGGCAGTGATGGGACAGGGTCCATGTCTTCTGAGGGCTCTGAGCATTGGGGAAGGGGCCCTGAAAAGACAGGGAGCCGTCCATTTGATCTGGGAAAAAATGAGAGGAGGGAGCACTTCCCCTTGGGGGACTGGTCAAAGAAAGCAAGCCTCCCAGACCTCCTCCTATCAGGAGAGGGAATGAATGCAGGACAGGGTAAGGAAAAGAGACTGACCTCTGAGATGAGTCTTGAGATGCCTAGAAGTGAAGACCCCACCCTGACTTCTCCATCCAGCAAAATTAAAGAGTGATCAAGTTCCAGGTAGCAATAGTCTAGGCCAGCAAGGGGTCTCCAAAGCCAAGACTGAGCTGGAGTTTATTAATCAAGCTGAGTAAGTGACCATCTTATTAACCTTCTACCCGTCTCCACCCTGCACACACAGACACACCCACACAGCACCACTACAATGGTTGACACAACTAACCCCACAAATCCTTTACCCTCCTTCTGCCTGCAAACTCAGCTGTGGAATCTTGGAGTAGAATGCAAGAAAACAGATGTGGCATCCAAGCTGAGTTTCTCATGAATAAATAGATTCCACATGGGAAGAGAAAGGTCAAGGAAAAAGAATTTTATGAAGACAAAAGAAAAGGGAATAAGTGTGGGGAGCACTTCATCTCATCAGAATGGACAGCCATTCCAAGCTGTGATGTGCTAGGTCTGAAGCCTGAGGAAGTAAAAGTCCTGTGTCATGGCTAAGAGACCAAAGGCCTAAGGACAGAGCAGGGCACCCAAGTTCTGGTTCTGCCAATGTGGCTCCCTATGTTGGGACTTTGGATCTGCCCTTTGACTCTGAGTGCTCAGTATTCTCACCTATAAAACTGAAGCAAAGATTCTTTGGCCTGCCTCACCTTAGTGGAGATATCATTCAGGAAATAATAGATGATAGAATTGAAGGTGTTTGTGGATCTGGGAAGATAGGAATTATAATTTCTGGACAAGGATCAGAGGCATGGGAGTCATCAGCATGGAGATGCAAACTCAAGCTGTGGAAGTAGATAAAGGTCCAAGAAGACATGGCCCTGGGAATGCTGGTGATTCAGGGGTGGGCAGAGGAAGAGGGACCAGAAATGAAGACTGAGAAGTAGGAGAGGCAGAAAACACTGAAGGAAGGCGACTTGAAAAAACCATCATTGGTATTGGGCAGATTTGTTAAGAAGGCAAGTTTGGTTCTTCTTTCCTCCTGGGTATCCACCAAAGCACAGTGGAGGTCAGGAAGGATAGAAAAAAGGAAGGAGTCAAGGCCCTCTAGTTCGTGGTATTGCAACCCAATCAAGACGGTTTACTTAAGCAGGTGCTTTAGGTTTAGCTCTGCTAGGCACCTGGATTGTACAGTTCAGTTGGGGAGACAGCACTAAGAAATGTGAAAAATGGAAGACAGCAGCATTGTGGAGTGGATACGCTTCAGAGGAGTGGGATTTATTGGGGGTTAAAATGGTCATGGTTACAGTGAAGGTGAAATATGGGCCCTGAAGCAAGAGTGGAGTTGGTCCAGGGCAGGGGTTCTTAACAAGGGGTCCATGAGTTTGAATTGAAATTCAAGACATTATTTTTGTGGGGACATGTTGGTACAGGTGTGATATATTTATTAAATAATACACAGTATAGTGTGGACTTAGTAAGGGGTCCTCAGTTTTCACCTTCCTGTCAAAGGGGCCTATGAAACAAAAAAAGTTTAGAATCTCTGGTCAGGACCCTCTGGGTGTAGCTCAGTGGTTGAGTGCCTGCTTTCCATGTATGAGATCCTGGGTTCAATCCCTGGTACCTCCTAAAAAAAAAAAGAACCCCAATTTAGGGGAAGAGCTGAGGGGGGGCAGGGAATTCTGGTGAGAGTACAGAAGTGTCAGAATGGAGCTAGTAAGAAGATAGCTACTTTCTGTAAACCCACCACTTCTCTAATGAGAGAGAGAGAGCACCATACCACAGGACACATGAATGAGTTCTGAGGAGAAGTAGCCAATAAGGTGGAATTAAGAAGCAGATGAAGTAGGGGAGTGTAGCCTAGAGAGAGAAATAATAATAAAGGTCATGCAAGAGGAGGAGGGTGGAGGTGATTAGTGCCATAAGCACTAATCCAGAAGATTACTCAGGGCAATTGCATAGAATTTCAGGGCATAGAAGAGAGAAGGATTCCAGACAAGCTGAAAACACATTGGAGAAGATGGAATGGCATTATCTTTTTATCTAATCTCTGCTCTAACTAATGACATTTTGGCCTAACAGGTCACAGTTTACAAAACACTGTCATAGTCTTCTTCTTATTTCATGTAATTCTTGCATCAATCCTGTAAACTTCACTTTTTCAGATAAAGAGAAAGTCAAAGAGGATAAGTGACTTTCCCCAAATCCCTGAACCAAGTGAGTGGCTAATCTGTCTTATGATCCAAAACTCTCTCCGATGGTGGCTATTTTGACCTTTGAAAAGAGAGAAAAAATAGGCTTGCCCCTGATTGCCCTTGCTCTCCTTTGTATTTGTGGTGTCAACTCCTATTTATAGTCTCTCCTTCACCTTCCCTATGTGCAAACACACAAAGTGGCTTATAGGAAAGAGGTAGCCAATCGATTCATACAGGCAAATGCAAAGGCAGCCAACTCCATCTATTTGGATTGTGCAGGTGAGAGTGGTTTGGAGTGGGCATGAAATTACCAGATAGTTGCCTGGTTCTCCATATACTTTTCCTTTGGACACAAGCTCTTGCCACAGAGGAATGGCTAGATGGACAGTTTTAAGGTTTCCCAGGATCTAGGACCTGCACCTCCTGTGGGTGACTCAGACATGAGATGGGGTCCAGCTAGGGCATCTAATTACACAGCCAGGTCAGGCTGTAGAATCAAAGCCCCACTTACTACCAGGCTACTGCCCTCAGAGGTGTCAGAGGAGACAGCCGCAGGCAAGGGGCTGGAGGCCTATCTTGGAACCTCCTTCAACTGTTTTTGGTGCAAGGCAAGTCTGCTCTCCAGACTGGGAAGTGTAATAAAGAGTTTTAATGGAGCTTTTATTATGGGCTGGGAGGATGACACTTGGTTATCCAATTGGCAACCTGATCTGAGAAACAAGCAGCTAGCTTCCTTTCATGTGGCAACTCTGACATGCTTAGATCATGCCGAAGGTGGGGGAGGCAGAGCTCTGATTTTTTGCAACTCAGCAGAGCCTTTGTGGAAGATGCCTGGGCAGCTGCCGAACTAGGCCTGCAGGAGGGCGAGGCTGAGACTGAGGAGCAAGGCTTGGTCAAGGTTCTCAGGACAGCCTGTGGAGCAGGCCACACATCTTCCTGCCCTCCATACGAGGTAACCAGCCCTGCTGCAAGGTTCAAGAAGACTCTGTACCAGTCAAGATGCTGGATATGCAGCTGGGGATTATGGATCCCAGGATCTCCCAGTTGCATATTTTCTTATTCAAAAAGAAAAAGTACATTAGGGCAGTGGCTGTGCAATCACCTGGGAGACTTACTAACATACAGATCCTTGGTTCACCACAAAGACCTTGATTTTTTATAATCAACCAGCTTTGGAAATAAATTTATTGGGCTATCTGGAGGAAGACAGAACAGTGTTTTTAAGAAAGAGCCAGTTATTAGGAAACAGTATTGGGGGGAAAAAAACACCTGTTGACATTAAAACACATATAACAGAAATGTACATAAACTGTATTTTACTTGATAAAGTTTTTTCTTAAGGGAATATGAGTTAACAATTCTGAAACTGCTATACATGTATATCAGGATTGAACAAATAAGTAAATGGCAAATGGTGGGAACCAAGTCTCTGTTTCAGTAGGAGGTTACAGATAAGCAGAGGGCTTAGGTTAGAAAAAAACATGTGTAATGGATTAGAGTCAGGGATGTCAATACGAACTCAAGTTTAGCTCAATATAGATACTGATGGATATACATAGAAATAACAATACATTGTGCATATACACATATATTTCCTAGCTCTGTCCACTGAGAGAGCCTAGAAGTAAGGATACTCTCATAGCAATGAACACATCTGGTACTCAGATCTTGGTTTCAATTACCAATGGTCAATAAAAGGAACCAGGACTCCTTGAATATGTGGCTGATTCTAGGACTAGGGCAGTGTTTTAGTTTGCTAAAAGCTGCAAATGCAAAAATACCAGAAATTAGTTGGCTTTCATAATGGGAATTTATTAGGGTAAAATTTTATAATTCTAAAGCCATGAAAATGTCCAAATGAAGGCACCAGCAGATATGCTATCTCATCAAAAGTCAGCTACTGGCAGATCCTGGACTCCTGAGATGTGGTAAGACAAAATGGCAGCCAGACTCTGCTTTCTCCTCCAGGCTCATTTTCTCCTTGAGCTCAACTGTGGGTAATCAGGCATAGGGCTGGTTTCCCCCACCACCACCACCCCCCACCAGTCCCACCCCATCCCCCAGCCTCATATCTTCAGCTTCGGGCTGTTTCACAGATTCCAGCCTCTGGTCTCTCTCTCTCAGCCTTTCAGGGGTTCTCTGTAAACTCACTATCGCTCTGAGCTCAGCTGTGGGCAATCCTGGAGTCTTCTCTCACAAGGCAGGGTAAAAATGGCAACTCTCATTCTCTCTGTGTTCCATTTATATAGGACTCCAGTAAAAGGATAAGGGCCCACCCTGAGTCCCCCACTCTAATGACACTATCTAATGAAAAGTAATCTAATCAAAAGGTCCCTTGACTGAATCTAAGCAAAATGTCCCACATACAATAAGTTCACAGGCACAGAAATGGGTTAGCTTAAGAACATAATTTTCTGGGGTCCACAAAAGACTCTACAGCAGTTTAATATTATTGATGAATTCCAAAAAGAAATATTAGATTATGTTTGTATACTGGTCCTTTCCTCTGGGAGTATTAAAGTATATTGGATTCAGAGGTTTCACTTTTACTTGATCAAATAATGATTAAGGCTTTGATTGGGCCACATCAGTAGGACATTGAGTTCCTGTCCCCTTGATGGGCAGAGAAACCACACTGCAGAGAAGGGAGGTGGAAGTTTCGATTGTGGAGCCTGGGAAGTAAAGACACAGAGAAGCAGATACAATAGAGTTCCCGGGAAGAGAGACGAACCATTCACCAGATAGTTTACAGGTGGCCTGTGGAGAGAGCAGAGCAGCTGATCTCAGAGACAAATGAGCCCTCGGAAAAGAGGAACCCAGGAAGACTGAACCCTTGCAGATGTCAGCAGGCATCTTGTTCTAACATGTGGCAACAGACTTTGGTGAAGGAAGTAATTTATGCTTTATAGCCTAGTAACACTAAGTCTCTACCCCAAATAAATACCCTTTATAAAAACCAAACAATTTCTGGTATTTTACATCAGCACCCCTTTAGTTGACTAATACAGACTCAAACCAACATAAAACAGGAAAATAAAAGATGAGCATCTTTTTGGTCCAGAAAGTCAGGAAGTGCTTAAAAAAATAAAACAATAGGGTATGTCAAAATGTCACAGGATCCAACTGAAAAAAATTCCCAATAGTTATAGCTGGAACAAGTTGGGCAACAAAACAAATAATATAGTATTGGATTCTAACCCAAAGTATAACATAAATATCAATGAGTACATACAAATACAAATAAATGATTGAACAAATGAATAAACAGGGAAGAGTAGATAAATCTCCCACGCAGAAGAATTCCAAATAATTTATGCAAATACTCCCCTCTCAAGGAGTGGAGCATTTGTTTAGCGTCTTGCTTCCAAAGATTACAATCTGCAACTTGTTTTTTCAATACATATTGAACCTCTCTGCACATTTGCCAGCACCATGCCAAATTATCTAATCTTGGCAATGGCTTGAGCTTGGGCTCTCAAGTCAGACATCCTAATTTCAACTGGACCTACCATCTACCAGATGCATGATCGTGGGAAGGTAACAACCCATCAAAGCCTCAGCATTCTTACCTGTCAGATGGGGGAAACAATTTAATTTACCTTAGAGTTATTGATGGGATGAAATAACCTGCATGAAGTACTTAGCAAGATATTAAGTACATACTATGCGCTCAATAAATATTAATTGTATATCATTATCAGGTGGTGGGGATACAGGCATGAACAAAGCAGACATAGTTGCCTGTCCCACTAGAGAATGAAATCTAGTTGATTCTACCTGATGGCCATGGATATTCCTCTAATACAGTTGCCCTTAGACACTGGAAGGAGACAGGCAGAGAAAATGTTATCCTATTATGAAATAACATTGTTCATGAATAATTTCAATCATATGTCAAGAATGTCCTCTAATACAAAATGTTAATAAGATTTTGTGTGTGCTGTGTGTGGGGAGGTGCTAATAAGGAAACTCTGTACTCTATGATTTTTCTGTAAACCTGTGACTGCTCTAATTTAAAAAATTACATGATTGAAAAATAATTAAAAAGAGTTTCTTTATACAGCATATTCTGAGGTCATCTCCCCCCTTCCCACCCAATCAAAATCAAGACATGCAATATGACAAAGGACTTGTAAAATACTTTCATTGTAATCCTTACAATGTAATTCAGTCAATACATTTAATAAAATCCCTTAATTTCTGATGATCCTGATAATTTAGAGGAATTCCAGATAGAATACTAAAAATCAAACCTGTTATTTTAAAAGTCAATATGCATTTCCACTTCATACAGATGCCATTGAAGAAAGTACTACCTTTTCTAGGTAATTAAAAGCCCCTTCCAGTTTGGCCCCCAACTGACAGAAAGACTGACCTTTGATTTCTAGCTCTAGCTAGCAAAGTCACTGTCTCCTGATACCCAACACTTCCCACTCCACCACCCAAAAAAGAAAGCCCTTTGTTTAAAGAGTAGCTCGTTCTGTAACCTGGGGCTTCATTGTGCAGCCTAAGAACACTCTCCCCACCTGTGCCCAGGAAGAGCAGCCACAGGAGGGCCCTTCCTACTTGTTTGTTCCCAAGCTGGGCGGCAACAATTCAGTACCTGCTTAGGCAGTAGCTTCTTCTCAATTAGGCTAGGATGCTGCAAAAGAAAACCCTCAAACTTCACAGAAGGCTCAGTCTTGTAAATCTAATCTATTTCTTTTGAACGCAGATTCTTCAAGGATCCAGGTTTTCTCTTCTGTCCTCTGTGCTGCTTCTGCAGTAGTCCACCTCCTCCTGGCCACAGGGGTGAGCAGTGGCTTGGACACCACCAATCGTGGGACCATGTCCCCCTGGGCGCAGCGACTGTTCTAGTTATGAATACGTGATTCAAGTTAGCTGGGCAGAACAAAGGTGGTCAGCTCTCTGGAAAGCATCTCCATTTCAGGGGAAGATTAGTTCTAAAGCCTGGGATAGGGCTGACCCTGCAGATGCCACTAGGGGATCCCAAATACGGGGAGAGAAGGGAGCAAGGACTGACACCCAAGCAAAACTCAACATCCTGGACTTTAAAGAACGGATGGTTTTACGACCAGAAGGCACTACTCTCTTGTTTTTTATGATAAGGTTCCTAACATGGAATTTAATAAGCATATTGGTGGTTTACAGCCTTAATTACTAAATCACATTTGGGCAATTTCAAGCAACTGTTTACAATCAATTGTGAAAGAAATGGTTGTGCAGAAAGACATACAAAGCAAAATGGTCAGTTTGAAATTTTTAAAATTCTCTTTCTTGACCACTGTTTTTAGATATCTAAAAACAAGTTAACCTGCTAGTCACTTTTCCTCCCTGGCTTCAGCGAATTTGCTGCCTGATTTTCTCTAGCAGATCTTCTTTTATCAGTCTTACTGGTCATTTCAGTCTTGACCTCTAGCTCACTGCTGTAAAAAAAAAAGAAAAAATGAAGTGAATGTGAACCTGTTCCAAAGAAGCTTGCTTATTTCCTTCCTTATATTTTTCTCCCTAAAGAAAACTTGACACACGACCTGATTAGCACACTTTCTTATTCTATAAACATTTACCCTCTGCAGTTATTTTTTTTCCATTTATTCCTAACAACCACCCAGTGCAATAAAAATATTTGCCCCACTTGCAGCTGAGGAATCTGAAGTTTAGAGGTTTCCGCTGAAGACTGCAAAGCTTGTACTCAATACAGAAAAATAGAAATTTCTGTTAAAGAATAAGTTGCCTCAAAACTCTTGTTTCTTAATCTGGTCACTCTAAAATTCATTTGGAGAGTCCTAAACCATCGTTTAAGAAATATATGGCAGAATTTGGGATTTCCTATGGACCTGCCATCAGCCTCTCACCTCCACAGTCATCCCTCCTCTCTTATAATAAGTTGCAAGAATAAATGAAGAGAAAATCATTCTACTCACTCTTGACACAAACCAGCTCAACTCACCTAACCCCAACAGGTGATCTCTCTTCTAGAATACCCTAAGCCATTTCCAGAGGATTGTTGTAAAAGGAGGTTTTCCAAACAGAACTAATATTGGAAGAGTCAAAGCAGTTTTTACCACTTTTCCACCTTAAAAGAGGGACAGCTGTCACTATGTATATTATTTTGTTGATAGCCAATTGCCAGCAAAGGACCCCCAAATCCTCAGTTGGCTATCCATGAGGGCCATGACCCACTTCCCTTATAAGATGGCCATCCATTTGCTTTCCCTCTTGAGGGAGAGGGAACTTGGAGAGTGCCCCATTCCATTTCTTTTCCTTTTCTGTTCTTGTGCCTTTTCTGCTGGCCGTTCAGTCCTTCCCTCATAGGGCACTGAGACTCCCTCCCCTCCATGCACAGGCTGCTGGGCAACAGACCCAGTGGGAGGTGGGCTGAGTGGATGCTGCAGGATGTCCTGACACTCCCAGGATGAAGTCTGGAGTCAGAGGATCCCTGGAGACCCGCCAAAGTGCCTCTCCAGACTGCCTGTGAGCCAGCTGCCAAGGAAGTCTCTCCTAAATCTGCAGCACTACCTCTTGAAGAGGCGTGTACTTGGAAGGAGTTTCAGGGATAAACTTGCCAACTGATGTCTGGTTGGGATGGGCTGTCCAGGGAGCCCCCAGATCTCTGGATGGATGGGAACATCCACAAGACATCCTTCCCATGCTTCTGTATCGGAAGAGAAATGGCTATTGTCTCTAAAACCACATTCCTTTGAAGAGCACCAGTCCTCATAGTTAAACTTGTCTAAAAAGTTTGAGAATAAATCCAAAGCCATTTCTTGAAACAAACTTGACTGTATTCTTCTCAAAGAGCCTTGAATGGGAAAGCAATCTGAGTAGAAAAAAAAATCTATGTCTAATTTTTAAGGGATAAAATGGGAACAGGAGAGATAGAAAATGGCATAATCAAGCTTAATGCAACAACTCCATGTACATAACCAATGGAAGGGAGAGGCGGGACAGGACCCTGGTTCTATTGACCAGGCCACTCAACCTCCTCTGCAAATACCACCTGCCCCGGTTGTTCACTGTAACACCTAGAGGATATGCTTTCAGCCGGCTCTTGGTTGGGTCCTGCCAGCGGAGGGCCCTAGTAGGAGATCAGAGGGCAGGAAGAAAGAAAGAGCAGGGATATGCTTCCCACCACCTCCCTGCTTTGGCGTGGTTCTGGTGGGGCTTCTTCCGGGCTTCAGCTCTCTCAGGTTTCCAAAAACACTGTGCACCATGCCTAACCCCTTTGGCCCTAGGGATTATCAAAGCTTCCTGCTGCTACTCACCTCAGGGTGCCTCAGCATTCCTGGTTTGTTTCTTTAGCATCATGCCCTCTCTTTCTGAAGCAGTGCTTGCATTAGAGTTTCATGATATGAGCCAGCTAAAGTGAGTTCTGTTGACTGCCTAGACCCTGCCTGCTCCAGTCACACTCGGCTCCTTACTGTGACACAGATGCTCTAGGAAGGTCTTTGTCTCAGAGTCTTACCACCTATTTTTCCGTTTTTCCTTAACATTCATCTCCTGGAAGTTTGCTTAGCTCCCTCCCTCACTTCCTTCATGTCTCTGTTCAAATGTCATCCAAGCAGAGATCCATTTCCTGACCAACCTATATAAAAGGGCATCCTCCCCCATTCCCTTCTACCTTCACTCTCTGTATCCCTTACTCCTGTCTAATTATCTTCATAAAACTTCTTATCCCTTGACATATTATATAGCGATTGATTTGCCTATTGCCTTTCTCCCCCAACTAGAACGGAAGCTCCTCTGTTTCACTGCTTAATCTGAACAGTACCAGGAACACACAAGGTAGCTACTCCATAAACATTTATTGAATGAATAAATGTGTAGATATTGCTTGATTCTTTCTTTCCTAACTTCAGGCCATGAATTCTGTACGTAGTTTTTCCCCATCAAAGCTTATACACCAACTCAGATAATAATTATTGACCGCTCATAGGTGCTTAATTGCACTCAGAGATACCAAATGCTGTGTAAAGAGAAATCAAGACTGAAAACAAAAATAATTTCCCAATTCCAATTACCATCAGGATTTGGGATCTGGACATAAGCCTTGAGAATTGGGGGTAAAGTAGAGGAGTGGGTCTATGCATCCAAAAATCAAAATGGGTTCTTTTAGGAGACAGATTAGGAACGGGTGGTGCAGAGCTGGAAAGCAAAGGAGGAGGAAAGGGTGTTGAGCTCCTAGGAGAAGGAGTTATGTGGTATGTCCAAAGATTTTTGTCCTTGGAGAAAGGAAAAGAAAACCCAAAGCCCCTTATCCTATTATATCAGACTTCCTCTTTTTGAGAACTCCCACCTTCTCTCACCTTGCTTAGGAGGCAGCATCTTTCTAAGGATTTACATTCTCTTTTCTTCTTCTGAAGGAGTGTCAAGGCTTAGCACCTTTTCCCTTCACAATGGTCCAAGGAGCATCTAAGGGAAGAAAATGACATCTTGAAATGAAGTTCTACTGGCCCTAAGGGAAATGTAAGGTTTTGTAGGTCAGAATCCAGCCCCACCTCTAACACTCACCATGGAACAACTCCAAAGTTGTGGGAAGATTTTTGGGCCCCTCCTGATCTGGCCACACCTACACCCTATTCTTTCACCCACTCCACATACTTGCACATGCAGCCACTGTTCTCTGCCTTTATTAATTTTAGCCATTCTAATAGGTGTGTGGTGATATCTCATTGTGGTTTTAATTTGCATTCCCTTAATGACTAATGATAGTATACATCTTTTCAAATGTTCATTTTCCATCTGTACATCTTCTTTGATGAAGTATCTGTGCAAATCTTATGCCCATTTTAAATCTTACTGAGTTTCAAGAGTCCTTTATATATTCTTACACAAATCCTTTATCAGATAAGTGATTTGCAAATGTTTTCTCCCAGTCTGTTGATCAACTTTTCATTCTCTCAATTGTGTCTTTTAAAGAGAAGAGGTTTTTCAATTTGATGAAGGGTGAAGTGTTCTCACGCCTTCTTACCCAAAACCAGAAACTTCTTGTATAATGTTTTTAAGTGAAAGGATTACAAATGATTTTTTTAAAGATTTATTTTTTATTTTTCTCCCCTTCCCCACCCCCCTCCCCCAGTCATCTGCTGTGTCCATTCACTGTGTGTTCTTCTGTGTCCACTTGTATTCTTGTCAGCAGCATAGGGAATCTGTGTCTCTTTTCGTTGCGTCATCTTGCTGTGTCAGCTCTCCATGTGTGCGCTGCCACTCCTAGGCAGGCTGCACTTTTTTCGCGTTGGGTGGCTTTCCTTACGGGGTGCACTCCTTGCATGTGGGGCTCCCCTATGCGGGCACCCCTGTGTGGCACGGCACTCCTCACCCGTGTCTGCACTGCACGTGGGCCAGCTCATCACACTGGTCAGGAGGCCCTGGGTTTGAACCCTGGACCTCCCATGTGGTAGGTGGACACTTTAGCCATTGAGCCAAATCTGCTTCCCACAAATGATTTTAAATTTCTTTATTTTTCCATATTTTTCTAATTAAAAATAAATAAATAAATAAATAAATAAATAAATAAATAAATAAATAAATAATAGCCAAAACATTTGCCTAATCTGGTTTTGCCTTTCAGAGGGACAGGTAGTTTTACTGTTTCTGTCTCCATACAGCATGACTCAGGATTATATGATAAGGGATCTGGATAAACTCTAAAGAGAAATCCAAGGTTCTAACAATCAGTGAAATCACTTCTGTGCTATGTGAGTTTTCACTGTTGGATAAAACACAAACATGCACTTGGGGCTCAAATCTTCAGGAGTCAAGGCCACTTGAAACTTGAAAACCACCTTTAACTGGATGCTAATGGTGCCATTTGCATCTGGGTGGCTAAGTAGGATTTATGTTTCCTCTTTCAGAAGTGAGAAAGCATCAAATAACAAATATTGAATACTACTCTGTGTAAGCACCATACTAGATACTATTTACCATTAATTTATTCCTCACCACAACCAGAGAAGTATGTATTATTTGCACCTTTTACAGATGAGAAATCTGAGGCTCAGTAAAATAAAGGCACTTCCCAGGTAAGAGTTGCTGAATGGTGAGCCCACATTTGAATCTTCTTAAGATGCCTTTATTCTCCCTTGAGGGGGGTATTTGAGTTTGATTACTTCATGGATAACAAGGAATTTTCATCCAGTGGAAATTCATAAGTGCAAGCATGAATTAAAAATCAGCATTGGCCTAGATCTTGTTGAGTTTTATTTTTCCCTTTTCTTCCTATTTATTTTCATTTTTTCCTTTGCTCTCCACTCTGGCCTCCAAGGGCCTTTGACTTTCTAAAAAATCTAGTCTCCACCATCTGGTCACTTAGAAATATTGGAATGACTGATTAGATTTCCATTTCCACCTGGATGCTGAGCTTGGTGGGGATACTGCGAGTCCTGTCTACTCCTTCCTCTGTCTTCCCACCACAGCCAGTGCCCGGCTCTGCACACAACCTGCATCCCCAAAATACTGCCGTTTGCTCCAGCCCTTGGTCAAGCCTCTCTCTTCCCATTTCCCTGTTCCTGAGCTCCTGCTCTTTTATCTCCCCTATCCCCAATCCCTTGGAGAACCCACAGTCCACTCTCTAGGTTTCTATAAAAAGGATTCTTGTATCTGGTGAGAGATTGGATTACATGACCTTTGAGTTAGTTTCAAATGCTAACCTTCTGTGGCCCTGTGATTCCAGGAAGGTACGCACAAGCTGACAGCTGGCTCTTGGAAGGATCAAATGGACACCTGACAAAGCTTCTGCTCTGTGCATGAGGGAACATCAGATAACATACCTTTTTTGACTTTGAGGTATATGACCTTACCAACATACCCTAAGAAGTAGATCTTGAAATTTAAGGTGATTAGGAATTATTTGGGGTGCTTGAAAAATGCAAATTCCTGGCCCACCTAATAGATTCTGAATCAACAGGTGTAGTAGGGCACAGAATTCTGCATTTTTCATAAGCACCCCCAGGTAATTATGATACGGTTCCAAATTTTGTACAATACTTAGATAAGCAAGCACATGGCATAAATGGGTTGATGGTCGGGAAGACTGAACACCAAGGAGTTTTTTCCTGAATCAAGAAACAAGCTTTCCATGTCAACAACAACAATGGCTATGACTTGCAAGGAGCTTACTCTGAGCAAAACACAAAGTTAGGTATGCACATAAATTTAATCCTCAAAACTTCTCTAAAATATGCTACTATCCACATTTTAAAGATAACAAAATCAAGACATGGGGGATAAAGGCAGGCCATTGCTAGTATGTGGTTAAGCCTATTTTGAATATAAGCTTGTGTGACCCTAAAGACCATGTTCATTCTACACCACCCCACTTCCTCTGCTTCTAGAAATTGCCCTGAGGAAAAAGGAGGAATGATTATTATATATGAGCTCTGCAGGGTGTTAGCTTACCGACCTTAAAATCTGGAAGAAATATGATTGGTCGTAAAGAAAAACCTCTGACAGTGAGCCCAAGGGAAGTTGTGGACTCTTCCATTAGATGTCTTTAAAACATAAAGAATTTAATTGCTTAGCTTCATCCTTCCTGGAGACAGAGAAATGGAAACAATGACCCCCTCCAAGTCCTTTTCAGGCCAAGAATTCCATCCAATGTTGCCCCCAACTAAATCCCTGCCTCTGTTCTGAAGGACTGCTACAGTCAGCGTGGCCAGCCTGTAGGTACAAACATCTGGAAGGCAGGTGCTTGGTTCTGGAGGTGCCAGAGGACACACAAAAGGCTGCACAGCTGAGGGGGCAGGACAGGAAATGTCTTACACTGATGTAGCCCCTTTCAACTCTCCCCAAGCCCCCTTCATCAGGGAAGTAGTTGGGGGTGGGGTGGGGGGTGACTGGAGGGCTACCAGCTGTGAAACAGCTGCACAGGGGAGTGCTTAAGACTAGGACAGGAAGTGAAACACAGAAGGGCAGGGGGTCTCAGGGAGCAGTCTGAGGGAGGAAGGTGGAGGGAAATGAGGCTAAATCTTCCCGCCTGACTGCTGCTCTGGGGAGGTCCTGGTTAAACTCAGAGACCTAGGTCTCTGCTTCTATTTCTTCTAGGGGAGAAGAATGAAAGAAAAGGAAAGAGCATTTTTCTTTAATTAAAAACTGAAAGAGTCAGACACGCAACATCTGTTTGCTCTTCTAATCCTAGCTCATACCTGATACTGGCTGTGGGGTTCCAGAGCCCACTCATTTACATGCACAAGAAGTGGTCTGTCTTTTCATTTTCTTTAAATCAGTCTGCATCTCATTCCAAGACCCCAATCTACCAGAATGGGGGCAGGTCAGCCTCCATTATCAGCGAGTCTGCTCCCTCTGAGTTGTGCAGACACATTGAGAGGCCTCTCAGATCGTGGGGTCATCGGGGAGCTGCTCGGATTGCCCAGCCTCCAGCTGCCCAGGTCCCCACACCACCATTCCCTCAAGGACCAGCCTCCTCTCCATCTCCAGGGCACTGCTAGGACTCCACTCCAACCCAGGGCTGGGAACATCCATCCTCAGCCTTGCTGCTCTCTAAGGCATTGGCCTCCTCTTGCCCCTCTCACTCTAGGACACCTAGAATCATCTCCTAGTGAGTTTGGGTTTTTGCAAAAAACAGAGACAGTCTTTGATTTCAATGTAACTTCTACGATCCACCCTGTAAGGCAAGGAATGAAGGTTAAAACCTAAGCCCGTCTACGTGCTAGGCACTGTTGTAAGAGCTTCATATATGTTAGCTCATTTAATTCTCACAAATTTATGAGGTAGGTGCTATTGTTACCCCACTTTACAGATAAGGAAAGTAAGGCACAAAAAGCTTAAGTCACACAGCTGCAAAGTGGTAGAACGAGGATTTGAACCCAGACAATCTTATTCCAGCATCTGTGATCCCTGAAAGAAGTTCTACTTCTTCTTAATCATGTATCACCTCCTTGAAACAAGAGTGGAGAAAATTGCAGATTAGATGACACCAAAAATAACATTTTCCAAATTCATTTCCCCACATTAGGAGATAAATGAATATATTTCCTAGGCATCATTAGACACCCTCCCTACCAACATGAGACATATAAGTTTATTTCTGCTCAGAAGCCACCAAGGGGAAAAAGGGACAAAAAGACTAAAAAAAAAAAAAAAAAAAAAAAAATTGAGTTCCTTTTCAAAAATGTTAGCCTGGAATAGACCAAGCAATTAACCAGAAGTGACTAAGTTACTTAGAGGGGCAGAGTTATAAGTTTTACACCATTGGCAAAAACGATAACTGAACTCAATTTTGAAAAATAAAACTGCATTTCTCCATATCTGATTGAGTAATGTGCTTACCTGCTACATATGTTCTCTATCAGTTAGTAAAGTTAAAATGTGTCCCTTTCTTAAAACCAACTTCTTCAAGTTGGGAGTGGAGTGGGGTAAAAGTAGGGGTCCACAAAAATGTCAAGTCAAACCATCAAATAGAAAAAAAGATTTTCCATAACAAGACATAAATCCTGTTTATATATCATCAGCCCTGACTTTCCTACCATGTTCCCTACTCAAATCTGTTGGCCTGCCTCAGTCTTTGGACATAAGAAGGTCCAGGGCAGGAGTTCTTAATAAGGGGTCCATGAGCTTGAACTGAAATTCAAAAAAAATGTTATTCCTGTGGGGACATGTTGGTGCAGGTATGATTTATTTGTTTAATACACAGTATAATGTGGACTTAATAAAGTTCCTTGGTTTTCACCTGACTAGCAAAGGGGACCGTGGAATAAAAGGGGTTAAGAACCCCTGCTCCAGGGGAACTTGTTAAACTAGAGAGCCCCAGGGCACACTCAGATTCTAAGTCAGAGGGTTTGGAATACAGCCCCAGAATCTGCATTTTGAAGTCCCCAGACTGGCTATAATGTAAGGGGTCCAGGTACCACCCTTTGGGAAAACTGTCCTCTTTATCCCATCAAGACCTAACAGGGCAAGGAGATGCCTTCAAGAATCTCCCAGAATAAAATGAAGAGGTGGTGGGCATTTACGAGAGCTGGCAGGCACATAACACAGCATCTCTTTATCTGCCATGTTGCCAGGCCCTTTGCCAGCACTCCATAAATAATCACCACCATTATAATAGCTAGAGTAAGTGAGCTGAAATAAAACAAAGGAAGAGCAGAGCCACATCTGGAATGTGCTGTGGTATAATGACAAAGGACAGGGAAGCCAGGCTCACATTAAGGGGGGCCCAGCAGAGACCCCACTTCCTCACTAACCACAGGTCAGAGAGCAAGCAGCCCAAGGCAGAGTCATCCCTGCATGATAGTCTCAACTCCTCAGGCTTCTGCATGGAGCTCAGACAGGACTGATACCCCTGGAGACCACTTCAAACCATACTCCTTAGTTTAGACATCCAAGACCGCCCACACACCAGAAGTCTCGCACCTCTGCTATCCAACGTCCTCCAGCTCCCATTGCCCTCAATCAAAAAACCAATATTTAGGTGTCAATATGTGTAAGATACTATGCTAGAGACTGGAAGAGCATAAATAAGACACAGCTGGAAACTTCCATGACCTTACGATATCTTCACGGAGTTGGGAGCAAATACATGATTAGTGAAACAAGAAGGAGGGAATAAAAGGGATCTAGGCTGAAATTTGTCTTCTTGCCACTTCTAGTCCACTCTCCACCTTCTCCCTGCTCTGGTCCCTGGAGGGCAATCTCTTAGGAATGAATGAACCAAACTCCCTTTCCACTGGCTTCCTTGGGTTCAACTAATGGGAGTCAATTCCAGGAGATATGAGGGCAAGAGAAGGGAGACATTTAGTTATTTATTCCCCCAATTCCTGCTTTTCTGATCTAAGAGTTGCAAGTGGCTGCAATTTAATACCTGAAGCTAGAGCTACTTTTTCTTTTTTTCTTTTTTATTAGAGAAGTTGTAAGTATACAGAAAAATCATGCATGAAATACAGAGTTCCCATACACCACCTAGTATTAACACCTTGCATTAGTGTGGTACATTTGCTACAATTGATGAAATAACATTTTTATAATTATACTACTGACTATAGTTCATGGTATGATTTAAGGTTCACTGTTAGTGTTGTACAGTCCTATGGATTTTCAAAATAAATTTTATTCTAGTAACATATATACAACCTGAAACTTCCCCAGTTAACAAAATTCCAATATATATTTCAGTACTGTTAATTATGTTGACAGTGTTGTGCTACCATCACCACCATTCATTACCAAAATGTTTCCATCACCCGAATATAAATTCTGTATAATTTAACCATTAACTCTCCATTCTCTACTCCAGCACAAGCCCCTGGTAACTTACATTCTATTTCTGACTCTACAAATTTGCTTATTCTAATTATTTCCTATCAGCGAGGCCACATAATATTTGTTCTTTTGTGTCTGGCTTATTTCACTCAACATGATGGCTTCAAGGTTCATCCATGTTGTCACATGTATCAGAACTTCATTCCTTTTTACAGATTAAAAATATCCCATTGTGTGTATATACCACATTTGTTTATCCATTCATCAGTTGATGGACACTTTGGTTGCTTTCATCCTTTGGCAATTATGACTAATGTTGCAATGAACATTGATGTGCAAATATCTTTTCGAGGGCTGCTTTCAATTTTTTTAGTATATCCCTAGAAGTGGGATTGCTGGGCCATATGGCAATTCTATGTTTAACTTTCTGAGAAACTGCCAAATTGTCTTCCAAAGCAGCTGCATCATTTTCCATTTCTACCAACAAAGAATGAGTATTCCTATTTCTCCACATCCTCTCCAACACTTGTAATTTTCCATTTTTTAAAATAGTATCCATTCTACTATTATACTACAGAATCTGAGTGTGCCCTGAGATTGGTAGGTAAGACATGGTATCACATTGTGGTTTTGATTTGCATTTCCCTAATGGCTAATGATGTTGAGGAACTTTTCATGTGTTTTTGACCATTTGTACTATCTTCTTTGGAAAACTGTCTATTCAAGTCTTTTTCCCATTTTTGGGTTGTTCGTCTTTTTGTTGTTCAGTTATAAGATTTATTTATATATTCTATATTAAACCCCTATTGATAGAAATAGCCACTGCCCTGGGGAGGGGGTGGGGGAGGGACCAGCAAAGATACCAGGAGCTTCTTCTATGGCTCTTTGAAGCTGCATTCTCTTGACTCAGCACTTGCACAGTAAATGCAGCCCTTTAATTGTTTTCTGTGGTTCCAAGGATAGGTACTGTTCTTAAGATTCCTCTGTTGCTTTTGCCTGGAGTGGGTTCAAACAATACCCACCCTCAGATCCAGCCCCCATAGATCTGAAGTGGCTGATTAAAAACAGCAGTCAGCAGACTGTACACCCCAGAATTATGGAATTAGGTCCTTATATCCCACCTTAGCTCCAGCAAGCTGGGCTTAAGGACCTCACTGCTGCCTACCACAAAGCTGGGGGATGAGTGGTGGTAGCTGTTGCATGGAGAGTGAAATTTACCAGTACAGGCATATGTTGGAGATATTGCAGGTTCAGGTCCAGACCACCTCAATAAAGCAAATACTGCAATAAAGCAAGTCACACAATTTATTTTGGTTTCCCAGTGCAAATAAAAGTTTTGTGTAGATTATCCTATAGTCTATTAAGCGTGCAATAGCATTACGTCTAAAAAAACAATGTACATACCTTAATTTAAAAAATACTTTGTTGTTAAAAAATATTAACCATCATCTGAGTCTTCAGCAAGTCATAATCTTTTTGTTGGTGGAGGGCGCTGCATCAATGTTGATGGCTACTGACTGATCAGGGTGTTGGTTGCTGAAGGTTGGGGTGGCTGTGGCAATTCCTTGAAATAAGACAATGAAGTTTACCACATCATTTGACTCCTCCTTTCATGAAAGTTTTCTCTGTAGCATGTGATGCTGCTTGATAACATTTTACAAACAGAACTCTTTTCAAAATTGGAAACAATTCTCTCAGACCTCTCCACTGCCTTATTACTTATGTTTATGTATTAATTGAAATCTTTTGTTGTCATTATGACAGTGTTCACAATATCTTCACCAGGAACGGATTCCATCTCAAAGAAACCACTTTCTTTGCTCATCTGTAAGAAGCAAATCCTCATCCATCAAAGTTTTATCATGAGATGGCTGCAATTCAGTCTCATCTTCAGGTTCCACTTCTAATTCTAGTTCTCTTGCTATTTCTACCACATCTGCAGTTACTTCTTCCACTGAAGTCTTGAATCACTCAAAGTCACCCATGAGACTTGGAATTAACTTCTTCCAAACTCCTATTAACTTTGATATCTTGACCTCCTCCCATGAATCACAAATGTTCTAGAATGGTGAATCCTTTCCAGAAGGTTTTCAATTTACTTTGCCCAAACCCACCAAAAGAATCACTATCTATGGCAGCTATAGCCTTACAAAATGCATTTCTTCATAAGACTTGAGAGTCAAAGTGACACTTTGATCCATGAGCAGTGGAATGGATATTGTGTTAGCAGGCATGAAAACAACATTCCTTTCATTGCACATCTCCATCAGGTATCTTGGGTGACCAGTTATATTGTCAATGAGCAATATTTTGAAAAGAATCTTTTTTTCTGAGTACAAGGTCTCAATAGTGGGTTTAAAAGATTCAGTAAACAATGTTGTAAACATATATGCAGTCATCAAGATCTGTTTTTCCATTTATAGAGCACAGGCAGAGCATATTAAGCATAAGCCTTAAAGGCCCTAGGATTTTTCAGAATGGCAAATGAAACATTGGCTTCAACTTAAAGTCATCAGCAGCATTAGCTCCTAACAAGAGTCAGACTGTTCTTCGAAGCTTTGAAGCCAGGCATTGACTTCTCCTCTCTAGCTATGAAGTCCTAGATGGCATCTTTGTCCAATAGAAGGCCGTTTCATAAACACTGAAAATCTGTCATTTAATGTTGCCACCTTCATCAGCTATCTTCTGGATAACTTCCTGCAGCTTCTACATCAACAGATGCTGCTTCACTTGCATTTTTATGTTATGTTCTTCCCTTAAACTTTATGAATCAATTTCTGCTAGCTTCAAACTTTTCTTCTGCAGCTTCCTTACCTCTCTCAGGCTTCATAAAATTGAAAAGATTTAGGGCCTTGTTCTGGATTAGGCTTGAGTTTAAGGGAATTTTGTGGCCTGTTTGCTCTTCTTTCCAGACAACTACAAGTTTCTCCACATCAGTGCTTTCTTATCAGCTTTTTTATCATTTGTGTGTTTACTGAAGTAGCACTTTTCCTTTGCATTCACAGTTTAACTAACTGGAACAAAAGGCCTAGCTTTGGGCTTATCTCGGCTTTTGATTTTGCCTTCCTCACTAAGCTTAATCATATCTACCTTTTGATTAAAAGTGCCTTTCATCCAAACACCGGAGGCCATTAACTGGCCTAATTTTAATATTGTGCCCTGGGAATAGGAAGGCCAGAGCGAGTCAGAACACACACATTTATCGATTAAGTTCCCCATCTTATGTGGGCATGGTTCATGGCACCCCAAAACAATAACAATAGTAACATCAAAGATCACAGATCACTGTTAACAGATATAATAATAATGAAAAAGATTTAATTATTGCAAGAATTACCAAAACGTGAAAAGAGACACATGCTGTTGGCAAAATGGTGTCAATAGGCTTGCTCCATACAGGATTGCCACAAACCTCCAATTTGTAAAAAACACAATGCTTGTGAGGCACAGTAAAGCAAAGTGCAATGAAATGAGACATGCCTGAATTTACTACAAAATGCCAACATCTTCCTACAGCTCTTACCTAGATGATGCTACTAGATTATGTAGTTTCAAAATAGTTGATTCAGGTACTTCCTGCTTGTTTAACAGTTTTCTGGTGGAGGGACTGATTCCTGGACCTTCCTACTCGATCCTCTTCCCACAATTTTCCCCACAGCTATTCTTTGGAGCCCTTCTTCTACAGCTGTCACCTCTCCAAGTCCCAGCACTTGCATCCACATGGGTGCTGTGAGGTCTAGGGATAATAGCTGTTTCCCACATTGTAGCTCCAGATGCTTCAGCATCCCTCCTTTCTTTTCCTTAACCTGCCCACATCAATGTGAATAGCCCTTCATTAAACTTTCTTTGGTCATCCTTCTTGAGTATGCCATCGATAGCAAACTTTGCGGGCACTCTGTTCACATACCATAGACACACACCATTCCCCTGTATCTATGGGAATGTAGCATGCATCAGGGACAGTGCCACAGGGGCAGGCTTGGCCTGCACAAGGGTCACACCCCCAAAAGTCATCTTCAGTAAATAATAAACAGAAGTTGGTGGGTAAGTAGCTTAGATTCCCAGCTCCTCAGGACCACTTTTACGGTTCCCAGTAGGGTTGAGCCCCAGTTGCCCACAGTGGTAACCCCCTCTCAACTCCTATGCCTCATAGTGGCTTCCTTCTCCTCCCTGTCTCAATTGCCCACTTTCCTACCAATACTCACTGAGATCACCCCCATATAAAATACTTGTATTCAAAACTGCTTCTGGAGGCGCTCAACCCAAGACACCATGTTTCCTGCTGGGATCTAATAGGTATTTAATAACTACTACATGTTAGGACAGTGTTGGGCACTTGACTCAAGTTTTCTTATTAATTCTCACAAAATTCCTGTCAAGTAGGTCCTATTTTTAACTATATCTTACAGATGATAAAACTGAGGCTCAAAGAGGCTAAGCACATTGCCAAGGTCACACAGCTAGGAAGTGGAAGGCAGAGGTGGGGTATGAACCCAGCGTCGATTAGCCATGAGATGCCTTGAGTGAAGTTTATACCCTCTTCTTATTGCAGTTTAAATGACTAGTTTAAAGACGGGTTGAAACAAAGACCAAAGGGGTCTAGAGCCAGCATAGTCAATCCCCTGGGAAGAGAAGGAAAGATCCAAAGGTCACTGGCAAACCATTCTGGTCCTGAGTGGCTACCATTGTGCCACCTCACTATCCATGGTATGATTCAGCACCTGGAGACTGCTTCAACCACCATCCACATCACCTTCTCTTTCCACAGTTACATGCTCAACTTCCAGGCCTCTCTGGAGATGGCCTGGTAGGACATAGAAAAGATGTGATTGGGAAGGAGGGGGATTCAGGAGAGGGGAGGGGACGTCCCACTTCACTCTGTTCCTCCTGTCTCCCCTCTGTCGGTTCTCTTGCTGCTGTTGCTGCTTCATCAGCCATCTGGGGCCTCTGGCGGCCTCCCATGTGCGAGCTGCTGGGAACACTGCTGGTGATGGGGACTCTGGCAGGCTCTGCTCTCCAGCGAATACACATGGGTCTCCATGGAGCACAGCTGTGTGAGAACAGGGAGTGCCTTCTTCTTCCCTGCTCCATCCAACATTAGAAGTGACAGTTTGGAAATATAGCCTCCACTGTGCCAGACCAGGAAGGGCACATGGCATCAAAGCAACAGTGCTTCTGAAGACTGAGAGATTCTAAAGGTCACCTTGTACACCCCCCGCCTCTCACCGCATCCAAGCCACTGCAGGGAAACAGCTTCCCGTTCTCTAAGGAGACCCCACAGCCTCAAGCAAATGTCCTTTCAAGTCTCTTATGGTGAGTCACTCCATGCTTCTAATTTAGCTTTTTCCTACAGAACATAGAAATATGAAGGCCAAGGGAAGCTCTGAAACTTCATGATGGGGGGCTGGGTGATCTCTAAACTCACTGCAGAAGCAACAGCTCTGGGCCAGAAACTGCCTTCAAGAATACAATCACCCCTCTGCCAGGGGTTCCTTGGATCTCTAATTCCAGTGGTGATCACCCATGGACAGGAACTTCTCATTGTTCATCTCTGTGCCAACCAGGTTGCTTAACACACTACCTGGTACCTAATAAATGCTCAACAAAGTTGAACTGAACTGAACTTAGAGCTTAGCAGGAGCAGAAATTCACTGTAATCCATAGATTGGGAGGACAAAGGGAGGTGAGCCCAAAAGCCAAGGTCAGGGCAGCCAAAGTCAGAGCTGGTCCATACAGTGGGAGCTGGAGCCACAAAGGAGATACAGCAGCTACTGGAGATGCTTCCACAGGAAGCAAAGTGGGGGCGGGGAGGAACAAGATTTTAAGTTGAACTGAAGTCCTCTAGTGAGGAAAATTGTCAACCTCTGTAGGCAGTGGTAGTACACAGAGACAACATATGAAAAGATAAGTCTTGAGGAAACTATTCACCAATTCTTCCTTCATCTTAGGGAGGCAGAAAAGAAGGCCTTCCTAAGGCTGAAGGAGCCCACTTTTCTTCTCCCATTTTTCTTCTTTGCATTATGTTGAGCAGTAGAACAGAAATTCACAAACTGCCCAAGTAGAGCAAAATGTCTTAAGTTCCCAAGGTCATGGGTACCTTATAGCTGGGGACCCTGCTTCCCCTTTAAGAAGAGGGAGAAGCTGGGTTCAATCAGACCAGAAACTTGGGCTGTGAAGACAGGGCGTGGGAAATGTCAGTAACTTTTGTAGCAGGAATAAACTTTATTCCAAAAGCTGTGTGCAAATTATTGCCACATTGTTTTATTCAGTCTCCATAATGTTTGGAAGGGGCTGCCCTGGTGATGGTCAGGAAGCAGGCAAAGGACACAGACTCTAGTAAGATGCCCATCGTCCAAGCCCAGGTGCTGATCCAAAGGCAGGAAGCTACATCCCCTGGGTCTAGTGGGAACACAGGGTCTTTTGCTGAGGCCCCAGAAGCTCAGCTTCAGCAGCCAGGGTCCCGGTACCTCATGCTGCCTCATCAGAGGACTGCACCTCTTGGTTCCTGCCTGGAAACGGCACAGCTCTACAGCTCTGCTAATGGGCTCACCCAAAATGCTACTTCCTGGGTTGGTTGTGACCCTCTCCAGGTCCTGTTTGCCCTCCAGTCCCCTAGCCACCAGTCCCTGCTTGCCTGAGCAACACAGTGAGGCTGATCTGGGCAGGCCATTTCTCAGGGGCCTGTGTTAGCTGGCAACCACCTGGGTTCTCCCAGTGTGAGGCATTGCTGGAAGATTGGACAGAATGTGGAAATGGAAACCTAAATCTTGTTCCTCCCCGCCCCCACTTTGCTTCCTGTGGAAGCATCTCCAGTAGCTGCTGTATCTCCTTTGTGGCTCCAGCTCCCACTGTATGGACCAGCTCTGACTTTGGCTGCCCTGACCTTGGCTTTTGGGCTCACCTCCCTTTGTCCTCCCAATCTATGGATTACAGTGAATTTCTGCTCCTGCTAAGCTCTAAATTGCCTTCCTATTCCTGGTATAGCTTCTCAGCAATTTCATCATCTGCTAACCAATATCCTTTACGCAATTCTCATTGTTGTAAATAGTTTAAGTGGTTTCCATTTCCAGGTTGGACCCTAACTGATACATTTCCCTCCCTCTCTATCAGGGAAGTTAGCCTCAGCTCCAAATTCCTTGCCTCCTCACTCTCTAAGCCTCTCTAACATCATCCTCCAGCTCCTTTGGCAAACAAGCCTCCATTCTTCACCTGTTTTAGGCTGCTAGGCTGCCAAAATGCAATATAACAGAAATCGGTTGGCTCTTACAATGGGGATTTATTGACTCGCAAGCTTGTAGTTCTGAGCTGAGAAAAATATCCAAATCAAAGTATCACCCAGCAATACTTTGTCCCCAAAGACTGGCTGCTGGTGATCCTGGACTCCTCTATCACATGGCAAGGCATATGGCAGTGTCTGCTTGGCTCTCCCTTCTCACCAGGTTTTGTTGCTTCACCTTCTTGCTTCCAGCTTTCCTTTCTCTTCATCTGAATTTCATTCTCTTATAAAGGACCCACCCTGTAAGAGGAGTAAGACCCACCCTGGGTCACATGTTACTAAATAACCTTATCAAAAGGCCCTTAACTAAAGTAACCTAGTCAAAGGGTCCCACCTACAATAAGTCCACACCCACAGGAATGGATTAACTTTAAGAACATTATTTTCTGGGGTCCTTCCAGCTTTGAACTGTCACACCACTTGACTTAGACTCCTGTTTGTTCTCCAAGGCAAGATGAAGCACAGTAAAAGAGAATTCTGATTGCTTCTGATTTTTCTGCAACTGTGATAGCAATACAAATTAATATCTCAATAAATTTCCTTCCAAGCTTTAGACCTTCCAAGGATCATGAGCCCCTGAATCTAAGTTCCACGTTATGGGAATATGGTCATGCAGGTGAGTCACAGGAGGAAAGCATCCCCTGGCGAGGAAATCTCAGGCCCTGCCAAAATCATTTTTGGGATGCTGCCCCTCATCAGTCTTTTCAGTCTTTAGGGTATGAAAGAAAAACGAATGTACAGAGCCTTTCTTAAGTCCCACTAGCCATTCTCTTGTCCTTGGACATCATGAGGTCCTTTTCGTCCTTTGCAGGTCATTATTTATTAGAATTGTTGGGGCTGGGAAAGGGCATGTGAGACTACCAAGTCCCATTTAGTAATCTGAAGATGAGGGGAATGAAGTCTATGACAAGGATAGTGATGTACCCAGGTTGACACAGAGAATGAATGACAAAACAAGAACCAGAGTTCAGGGACCTGGACCCCACTCTTCCTCCTCCAGTTTGCCAATGTCCCTCTTAAAGGACCTGTATGGTATGCACAATTGTTTTGTAAACTCACAATTTCTCTAATTTAAAAAAAGGCCAAGCACAGTTACTGTCACATGGCTATTATCATATTAACTGACATTTATTATTCAAATTATTTTGATATTTGTCCTTTGAATCTTGATTTGTCATTTACTAGCATAGGAAGTAACTAAATCTAATCTCTCTGAGCCTTGGTTTTTTCATCTCTTACATAGAGTTATTGTAAGGACTGGATGAGTTAAATGTATGGAAAGCACTTTGAATGGTATCTGCCATATAGTAAGTGCTCAATAGGTATCAGTAAAGCCACCACTAGAATGTATGCTCTAGGAGGGCAGGGATCTTTGTTTTGCTCATTAGCAAATCTCCAGTAGGGAGAAAAGTCCCTAGAATGCAGTAAGCACTTGATTATTTTTTGTTGAATGAATAAATTGTTCCAGTCACTGTGTGTCAGTCCAGGTCCCAAAGGGAAACAAAAGGCACAAATTAGGATCTTTTAGGGTAAGTTCAACAAAAAGGACTATCAACAAACATGTGAACAGAGTGTAGGGAGATAATAACGGATAGCACAGTACCCCAAGGAGAGTAACAGTGGGATTCTAGTCTCACCCAAAGGTTTGAAGGGTCAAGGGAAGTCAGGAATTATCAGACTTCAGAGAGAATGTATGAAAAGAATCATCTGATAGGAGCTGTGACCTTCAATCTAGGGACAGAGTTGGCCTCTGGTCACCCCACAGAGAGAAAATAAATACCCCCAGCTCCTTCTCCTTCCAATATCTGCTCTCCTGCTGGGACTCCCCATTGCTCTGGCCAATTGGAAGCCAGAGGACATGGTAATTCAGGCTTGTGGTCCAAAGTGTTCATTCTCTGGGCAGAGAGTAGAGTGGAGAAGGATAGACAGTGGATCTGGAGGGGCAAACAGAAATTCTCCAGCGCAACTTTACATCTATTATCTCATTCAATTTTCCTCATAATCTTATAAAGGAAAAATTTTATTATTCCTATTTTACATGAAGAAATGAGAGCTCAGAGAGATTGGAGATTTGGGATCTCAATTAGCAGCACAGCTACTGAGTTATTGGGGTGAGTATAATCCCAGGAAGTCCTACTCCAAATCTTGTATCCATAACCACTACCTCATCTCTATTATCCTTTGCGTCAAGGGGTCCAGGAGAGAGGCTGCTGACACCTTTGAACTCCCAACAGTGAACAACTACCCTCATCAACTTATCTGTATCCAAATACCGGCTTTTGTATGTCCATTTCTCATCTACCAAAATCCAGTATTCAGTGCCCTCCCAACAATATATTCTCTCTCTCTTAATCATCCTAAGTGCCTTCATATTTCATCAACCATCGTGGAAGCAAACTTCTTAAAGGAGGTAAACAAGTTGCCATAACCACAGTTCAGAAAAAGTTTTAGAGGTCAAGTTCCCTTGGTCGATCCTCCCATCCAACACTTTGAATTCCTGAAAATGGTCTTTCAAGGATTGGAATGTTGTGCCTAAGTGAGGAGGAACACTGTCCTTCCATTGTTCTCATTCAATTAGGACAACACTGACAATGAAAACATTCTCTCTTAGGATGGTATAATTTCCGTTTTTCACTTTCATCCACTGATTGTCTTTCTGCCCTCTGGAACTATGTAGAATAAATCAGATCTTTATTTCACATGGTAGTCCTTCAAATATTGATCCATCCCCACTGAGCCTTCACCCCACTGGTGGTCTCTCCATTTTGACCCCACTCCTTGTTCATTATCTTTCTCAAATTATGTCCGTAAGAACTGAACTAAATGCTTCTGGAACTGCATCCCTCCCTTGGTACAGATATAAGAGATTAGATCAAAGGAGTTAAGTAACCCTTCTTGAAAGTCACTGGCAAAGGCACAAGACAGAGGTCATTTCCTGACCTGCAACTAGGAATCGAGACAGCCACTGACTACTCAAGAGCACCATTCCTGCTTCTCTGTCCCACCAGCAGTGTCCACGCCCTGTCTGCTTCATCTTTACACTTGGCTTTGAAGGGGCAAATAGGAGTAGGTGATATGTGGGTTTCCACAGGGGAAGCCACAGTGGGAAACAGGGTGAGTGCTATTTACAGCCACTTCTTTTCACAATTGGAGGTCTGACGCCTGCTCAACTCCTCCAGGATGTGGAGTTCTGAGGAGATGCCAGATTGTTATCATTGTCAGATACAATTTCCTCCCACTGCCTCTGCCCCTCTGCTAGGCCCATGGTGTCCATCTGTTTATGGAAACTGTGAAGTCCTGGCCGGGTATTTTTAGACAGGGCCTTTGTTGGGCAGGAGTGACTTCCCCTCCAAGGCTTGTTTGTCAGCCACCATCTGAACTCTCCTTTCATTTATTTGTTGTAAAATATCTAATAATATTTTAAAAACTCAAAGCAAGAGCTGAAAGATCCTCAGAATGTGGTGCTGACCTTTCTCCCCACCTCCTCCTGCAAGGGTGGATTTTCCTGTTTTGATTTGCTTCAGCTTTTTTGTTTCTTTTTCTTCTCCTGTCATTATTTTGAAAAAGAATAATTTGCAGCTTCTCCTACCCCCAATGAAAAATAAGCTTTATTTGAGGACTTCCTGGGGAATGGGAAATTGCACTGCATGCTTGTGACAGCTGGTTTTGGGGAGTAGAGGAAATAAAATGGGGGGGAGGCAGTGTGAGGATGAACAACACTTCAATGTTAAGACTATTAGGGCAATAATAGACTATTTGTAATCATCAAATCCAACAGTCATTTTATAGACAAGGAAATAGGCCTAGCAAAGGGAAGGGAGACCAAAGCATAAAGCACCAAATAAACAAACAAACAAATATGAGTAAATAAATAAATAAATCAGATATTATTAATTCCAGTTCTCTGCCACTCAAGGCATAGGAGGAGGTTGTAGGCATGTCAGGGGTTCTGAGATGGAAGATCATTGGGAAGAAGTGATAACTACAAGATAAAAGGAGATGTGTGGTAGGGCAGTCTATACTTGAGAGTGTTGGGTGCTGTGTTGGGACAGGTAAATGGGAGCAGCCTCTGGAAAAAACCCTTAGGAAGGAGAGATGCTGGGTTGAAGAAGAAACTCTGGTAATATTTAAAGATATTTACTTTTCCTGGTACTTTATAAATCATCCCTATCTGGACTGAGACATTTTCACGGTAGTTAAAATGGAACCCCATCAGATTCTGAATTGTTTTGTTGGCCAAACAGTTTTGAGAAATTGATTTTAATTTTTTTATAGAAAACAAACCATGGTGGCTGCCTGGTTCCAAACTTAATTGTTTGTGTGAATTTTAAAAGATTTAAATGATGACCAAAGTCAAGTCTTTCATCATTTGACCAAAGTCAAATCTTTCATCATTTGACCAGAGTCAAATCCATGTAAATCAGTGTTCAGGGAAAAAGAAATGGACAAGGAGCTGGCCTTAAGAAAAGCAGAGTCCAGCTTCAGCTTGGCCACTGTTCTACACCAGAACATCAGGTGAAGGACGGGGTGGGGAAGGGAGTCATTTCAGCTCTCTGAGCCTCCGTTTCCTCATCTGGAAAGTGTAAGACTTACCTTAAAATTTGTTCAAGCTTCTCTTCTCTTAAAAGTTTTCTCTGTCTATTCCAAGATCCAATATAGCAACTAGGAGGTTGGAGTCCACACCTCTATTGACTTTTCAATATATTTTTATTGTTTTCCAATACACATTAAAATAAAAACCTAACTGGAACATTGAAGAGCAGATAAGTGCACAGATTCTGGACTCAGCCTGGATTCAAAAGTGATAGGTCCATCACAAGTAAGCTGTCTGACCTTGGGCAAGGCGACCAACTGCTCTGTGCCTCAGTTTGTTCATGATAATGAAGATAGTTATATGAAGATAATTACATGAATTATAAGATAGTTGTGAATATTTAATAAGTTAATACGTCAAGAGTTCTTACAGCCCAGCACATAGTAAGGCCTGTTGCCCTCTAAAATCACATCATATACTACCAAACTTCAGGAAACAAAGAACCTGGGAGTGGGTTCTAATCCATTAACATGAAAGAGGGAAGGGAGGAACAAAGCAGTAAGTGCGGAGTCTAGAGAGAGGTGATAGGGCCAGCTTTTATTTTTTATATAGCAGGGGACTTGGGAACTGGGGTGTACTGAGGGTCCTTCTAAAGCCCCAGAGGTCTTCACTGGTCAGGCCCAGCATAAGTTCAGAGAGAACAAGCCAGCCTGCATAGTCTACACTGAACAGCTGGGGGTTGATGTCTATGGGCATCAAGAGAAGTGGGCACAGGGTTGACCAAAGAGTCAGGAGACCTGAGTTCCAAGTCTCACTCAGGAACTAGTCATGTGACCAAACACTGTTACCTCTATTTCCCAGCACCAGTTGTCCATATGCCAAAAAAGGGAATTGGATGAAACAAAATCTCTGAGGTTCTACAGTACATTTCTGGCAAGGTCTGGTCAAGCTTGCACACCTGTATGAGGGATTACAGAGGCTTTTCTGAGCAGGCAGAGGAAGCCTGACCACATAAAGGAAGTGCATGAGCCCTCCAGATCTCCAAATTCCCCCTTTCCTCAATCCAGGTCCTTGTCCTGGGACTGAAACTGGGGAGAAGCATCTGGATATTTCCTGGGGTCCAGCAGAGCTACCTGCTCTTTGGTCTTTTTCCCAAAGACAAGAGGAGGAACAGGAGCCACCTTCTTTAGGAATGCCACCAAATAAAATATTACCCAGCCTGATGGCCACCTACCCTCACTGTAGGTCCTCACCAAATAGTGGTGCTTATTAAAATGCAGATACTTGGGCATAATTTGACCTTGCTATATCAGAATTTCCAATGGTGGAACCTGACAATCTGTTCTTAAAGAGACTCATCTAGGTGATACTGATGTAGAGTCCTCAATTATGGACTATACTGTGACTCCAGAGTATTACCAAAACATTACCGTTCTTCTTTCAGTTGAAAGGGGCAGATAACTAGTGGAGCATGGCTTAGCCACCCATCACCCTGCAGCCAGGCCTCTTATGCATGCTATGGGCCAAGCAGAGACCATATGTCCAACCTGATCCTCTCCGAGCATGCAGTATGTAGACAAAGAATGAGGGATTGAGGGGCACAGATGTTCAAAACAGTAACTGAAATACAACATAATGCAGAGATATACAGAGACGAGGTAGAATATTGTGGGACATAGGGAAAGCAGTGTAGTAAAGAGCATGAGGAGGAAGCATGGCCTTTGGAAACACACAGACCCAGGTTTGAATCCCAGCTCCTCCACTTACCAACTGTGGAGTCTCGTGAGCCTCAGTTTCCTATTTTTTCAAGGGTATTGAACACTCAGCTACTCATAAGAATCAGTAAGGTCCCACAGCTGGCATAGAGGATGGCACACATAGATACATGGGGACCTCCAGCACCTCCCTTCTGGCCCTTTGTCTTTGCTAATGAATCTCTGTCCACCAGGGTGCCACAGAGACAAAAACTATCTTATCAGAAACTATTGTTAACTCCAGTTGTCAGGGAGAATAAAATATTTGTCTAGCTGTCTGAGAAAAGAGGATTTTGTTTTATATCCTATTGTTGGGCTGAAAATAAGACTCCATCCCCTGGGGACCTTAGGGACTATTTGTTTCAACCTTTCAGACATGGGAGCAGCATGTCCTAGAGCAGGGGTTCTTAACCAGGGATCCACAGACCCTGCAAGGGGTCCGTAGAAAGATTTCAGGGGGTCCATGAGCTTGAATGAAAACAAAACATATTATCTTTATTTTCTCTGACATCTAACTGAAATCTAGCATTTCCTTTACTTCTGAATGCATGCAATAAGTTACAGTAGTATTCATTTCATATCACATTACAGTTGTTGCATTTCTCAAAAAATCCTTACACTCACCCATACTTCAAACTTATGATAGCTGTTACACCCAACACTAGTTGAGTGTCTTAAAACTATCTGCTGCTACATTCTGAGAAGAGGTCCTTGGTTTTCACCTGACTGGCAAAGAGGTCCATGCAACAAAAAAAGTTAAGAACCCCTGTCCTAGAGACAGAATTCCTTGCTTTCCCGACTTAGGCAGCATCCTCCAGGTTGCTCCTCCTCAGCCAAGGGACTCTGACATGGCCTGGGATGGACATGCCAGCCCAAGATGCCAGAACAAACAGCCTTGTTGCTTGTTTATTCTGTCAGCTAAATCTAATGGTTTGCAAAGTGATTTCTCACACATTAATTCCTTTCAAACCCACAACTGCTCTGCAAGGATGACAGCATCTTGATGCCAACCATGTTGGCATCTGCATGGCTCACTCCCTCGCCTCCTCCTAATCTTTGCTCAAATATCACCTCAACAAAGCTGACCCTGGCTATCTGTTGATATTGGAATCCAACCCTTTCCAGAATTCTCCACCTTCCTAATCCTGTCCCATTTTTTTTTTTAATATTCTTTTCCCACATGCAATGGCCATGAGAAGGCAACTCACAGACCTCCAGCTTCAGGGAACAGAATTGGCCAAGGGGCCCAGCTGCTCTGGTTTGAAACCCATCACTGCATTTGAGCTGATACCATGCATTCCACAGGCTGCTCCCAAACAATGCAGCAGAGGGACATGGAACTCCTTGGATGTCCAACTTGGGCTTAAGGACTCCCTGATGGCTTTGCCAAATCAGGATGCCTCTACCCAACCTTCTCTCGTCCCTGTTTCACCAGGGTCAGACTTGCATCACAGTCTGTTGCCTGCCCACCCCCAACCTTTGCCAGTCGCCTCCCTGATGTCCAATCCTTCTCAGAGAACCCAGACTAACACCGCATCGCATTTAGCTCTAATATACCAACTACTTTAGTTATTATTTTTATTTTTGTTTTCTAACTCCAACCATAAGGAAACAGGATTATTTTCAAACTACTTTGGTCACTGATGTATCACAGGCAGCTAGAGGGTGAAACTCACTGAATATTTATTAAATAAACAATGCTTTTTACTGTTGGGAAAATGAGGCTTGGAGAGGTTAAATGACTCTCCCAAGTGACCCATTCAGTAAGTGGTGAAGCTGGGGTTAGAACTGAGGCCTTCTGACCCCAAAGCTCTGATCTTTCACTATTGCCAGCCCTCTTTCCCACTGCTCTTACTCATCTCACTTTTGTTTTCTAGTTCTCTGTTTCTCTCTGATGCTGGGACCTTCTCCTTGCCCCTCTCTTATACCCTGGTTCCTCATCATGTTGTTTACCTCTCATTTTCTCAGTCTCTGCTGTGTGTGTGTCCCTTCCTCCACATTGTGCGTGAGGTGAACTGGTATGTTAACCTTGCTTGGAGATGTGGGTCTTGGGAAGGGGAGGATGATGGTCATGAAGGTATAGGACTGGAGACAGCCCAGAGGAGACAAAGATGGCAGAGGGAAGAAAGACAGACTGGAGGAAGTACCACTGGACAGGAGTTACCTGACCAGGCCCAACCTTGCTACTAACAAGCTTTGTGACTTGGCTCAGTCCCCTAACCCATGGGGGCATCAATTTTTCCCTAAATTACCATCTCCACCATAGTAATTCTAGCTCAATGTTCCTTGCAGCAATAAAGACCAAATAATATGGTGGATAGGAAAAGGCTCTGTCAGTGGAAACAAATGTGAGCATCACTGAGGAGAGACAAAGAGAAGATGGGTGAACTGAAGACTATGTTCAGGTGTCTCAGTCTTTCCCACTCTGCTTTGGACCCCAGATGTTGAGTGGTTAGAAAGAGGACCTGGAGGAGAGAGAGAAATAACTTCAGCCTGTGGATTTGGGTAGCAACAAAGAATTCTTGGGCAGTGGGAGTGGGAGAAGAGATGGAACAGGTGCCCAGAGAAAGCTGGGGAGTTTCCCTCCTGGAGTGTGGGATAGATTTCCACGTGTTCAGAGAGATTTAGAAAAAGTGCACACCTGGGAAGGGAATGCCTTAGGCCTCTGAGGACTGCAGATGGTGTGTGAAGCCCAGGAGAGGGGAAACAATGGGTTTGGTATTCCTTGCGGAAGAGGCTGGAAATCGGCATAAAGCTTGTAAAGCCCCAACTCTGCCAGACACTGTGCCAAGGATGTGAAGGTCAATGTGGGCCCTACCCAGAGCCCTGCCAGCCCTGAGACCTTTAATTCTTGGGCCCTAAGGAAGGACAAGTGGAGTAACATGGAGACTGGGTGCCATGATGGTCCCCCTACAACCATACAGGATGACAAAACACAAGGTGAAGGCTATGGTTTCACCTTGTGCCCTCCAACCACCCAGCCTGACGCCTGTCAAGTGTCACAAGACATACTCTAACGGGGCTACAGCTGTTTGATAGTAGGAACCTCCTGACTCTGCAGGAGATGTTCACACTACACCTCAATGAGGGCTCCAGGTAGTCTTCATTGATTTTCAGTGTTACACGGGGTTGCCCACCTGTACCAAGATTGGGAAGATGGAAGTCATGGAGATGGTTGGAAAGCTACCAGTGACCTGCTAGGTAACACAAAAGGTGAACAATCGGGAAATGGACTTTGGCCCAGTGGTTAGGGCGTCCATCTACCATATGGGAGGTCCGCAGTTCAAACCCCGGGCCTCCTTGACCCGTGTGGAGCTGGCCATGCGCAGCGCTGATGCGCGCAAGGAGTGCCGTGCCACGCAAGGGTGGCCCCCGCGTGGGGGAGCCCCACGCGCAAGGAGTGCGCCCGTGAGGAAAGCTGCCCAGCGTGAAAAGAAAGAGCAGCTGCCCAGGAATGGCGTCGCCCACACTTCCCGTGCCGCTGACGACAACAGAAGCGGACAAAGAAACAAGACGCAGCAAATAGACACCAAGAACAGACAACGGGGGGGGGGGGGGGGGGGAATTAAATAAATAAATAAAATCTTAAAAAAAAAAAAAAAGGTGAACAATCAAGTTCTCTCCTCAATGGGGTATGAAAATGGGGCCCCAAGAAGCCAGTCCTGATGCCCCAGACCAAGGTGGAGGGGCCCCTCCTGCTCAGCAGGTGCCTAGCACACCTCAAGACCTGTGTAGGTGGAGTTCTCTTAGAATGGAACCCCGAATTACTGCTATCGCCTTTACTTACTGTGGGAGCTAAGATGAAGATGAAATAAGATGGAATGTGTGAAAGCACTTTGAAAATCAAGATGTGGTTGGGGGAAGCCGATTTGGCCCAACGGGTAAGGCCTCCACCTACCACATGGGAGGTCCAAGGTTCAAACCCAGGGCCTCCTGACCCGTGTGATGAGCTGGCCCATGCACAGTGCTGATGTGTGCAAGGAGTGCCGTGCCATGCAGGGGTATCCCCCGTATAGGGGAGCCCCCCACACAAGGAGTGCACCCCATAAGGAGAGCTGCCCATCGTGAAAAAAGGTGCAGCCTGCCCAGGAATGGTACTGCACACACGAAGAGCTGATGCAGCAAGATGATGCAACAAAACGAGACACAGGTTCTGCGTGCCACTGACAAGAATACAAGCAGACACAGAAGAACACACAGTGAATGGACACAGAGAGCAGACAGGTGGGGGCGGAGAAGGGGAGAGAAATAAATAAATAATATATCTTTAAAAAAAAAAAAGACTTGGTTGGTTTCAGCATTATTTGAATCTGGTGCATGGGGCTCCTGGGAAGGCTGTCTTCCAAGTTGGAACAGGGAAAAATGACCCCAGGCAGGGCCAGGTGACACATGCCTGCCTTTAACACTGTGGATGTAGAGCCAGTCACTTCACCTCTTTGAGCATTTTATTTGAGTCTCCGTGACCTCATCTGTACCCTGGGAAAAGAATAGCTGGAATCCCTTCCAGCTTGGGCCTTTTGGTATGCTGTGCACTTAGCCCAGGTAAGAGCAGGAGCATCTTGCCAGCTTGTCAAGATAGAAAGAGCACAAAACTGCATGAGAAGACTCAGAGGCCGGCCCTGCCTCTGCCACCAGCTCCCTCTGTAACTTTCTGGCCTTCATTCCCCTCCTCTCACCAATAAGGTCATGAAGCTCATGGCTCTCTGAGTTAACTGCCAGTTCCAGTGGTCCAGAATTCAATGGCACTAGCCATCCCAAGTGTGGCCAATACAGCCCCTGGTGCAGCTGCCCAGGAGCTCTGTTCCACACACTCTCTCCTATAGAGTGGCTTCCTGGAAGCCTGTGTACTTGCCAACGCCTTTGCCTATTCTGGGTTCTGCTCAAGACTGACTGAGATAGCCAGTAGTAAGACAAGTGAAAGTGCCCACCCTCCTGCTCTCCCTGCCCAGGGTGACTCTGATGGAGACGATAACAGGAAAGAGATGCAAAATTCCTCTCTCCGGCTTCACCACTCACAAGCATTGTCCCCATGTGGCCCTGGGGAGAATGCCAAAGTCTCTTTCTCCTCATATGTGGTTTCTCTGAGGGTAAAAATAAAATCAATAACTCTGAACTTGGGTGGGGGCAGTGGGGGAATTGGCACCAAGAGCTGGGAGAAGAGAATGAGAAAGCTCACTTCCCTGGAGTTTAATCCAAAGCAACCGTTGATGGAGACCTAGGGAGGAAGTCTCACAGGTTCTCGTGCTTTGCAAGGCGCTTCCTGGCCTGGCCTGTTGCCCACATTTCTTGGGCCATAGCTAGGGCATCCAAGCCAGACAGGGACCAGGGAGAAAGGACAGTGATGTAGCCAGTAGTTGAACCTGGGGGAGTTTCATTTTGCTGAATCACAGATGCACGGAATTAAATCAGCCCTTAGATCCTACTCTTTGACAGGAGTCTCCTTCACAGTTTCCCTGCTGGTGGTCCTTGGGCCTCTGCTTAACCACTTCCACCAACAGGGTGCTCACTATCTCACAAGACAGCCTGTTTCATGGTGGGACGCTGAATTATAAACACCCCTCCATGGACAGAATCAAAATTGCCTCCAGTGCCCTCTGGAGTTTTATAGAACAAAATGTCTACATGAGGGCCATCTCCCTCCCCACCTCCTTCAGTTCCATGGCTGGGACGTAACTGTGACCTGGGATACCCCCTCTCTGTAATTCCACTGGGCAGCTCTCCAGGAAAAAAGTACAAAGAGAAATGAAACCAGGAGGGCCTATGGTGCCCCAGGCTCTCATATTCTAATGCTATGAATAATTAAGAAACATGAAGACTCACACTTATTTAATCTGAAAACTGGGTCCCACCTTCAGCTCTCCCCTTCTCTATCTCGTTTTTGCCCTTTCACTTCACTTGGAGAGAGCTATCAATGAACTGGTGATGCAGAAGAAAACAATGACAAAACACAGAAGATCTGGGTTCTGGTACTCCCAATCTGCTGATAATTTAACGAACAAACTAAATAATCGAATGACCTTTGTAAGGTAGTTAATGCTCCCTCCCTGGCACCCTGTGGCCCATCCCTGGGTTTTGACTCAGGACTATGGTATCTGACAGACCTTACCTTCTAAGTGGGAGAAGGTGAGAGTCACTGAGTTCCTCCCTGGAAATTAAAGGGATGGACAAGATCATCTCTGCTCTCTATCTGGATGAGGTCAGGGGGTGGGGTGGGCTTAGATCTCTCTGAGCAAAGCTGGGACTTTGGTGACATCCCAGTGTCTCTGAACTGTGAATCAAGCAGCAGAGGGGACAGGCAGCCATGCTCCTGGGAGGGCTCCGGAGGAGGACAGCCTGTATAGGTATCTTGGAGACCTGCTGGGGCGCATTATCATCCTCTGTGGGCCAACATATGCCATGGTACAGCGGACAGCAGGGGCTGGCAAATCCTGAGCCCCAGAACGACCTGGAGGCCAGCATATCCACAGCACCACATTCTCTCATTAAGATGACACTAGGACATGGTGCACCTGATGGCGGCTTTATTTACAGATCCTGGCCCCTGCTGGGTCCTCCTCCGCCTTCCTGAGCAGTAGGTGCAGAAATGATTCAGTCCGTGGCGGGTCTTTCCATGCAAGCAATCTCAACCAAATTCTGCACAGATATTACTACCTTAGCTCTGTTCCCTAGGCCTTCCAGCCACTCCTACACTGTCTTGCCACGACCGAAAGACCTCACCTAGTCAGAGACCCCTGTCTTAGTAAGGGGAGCTTGGGAAGTGGGACATCCACAGACTTGGTGTTTCAGAAAAGAAGGCAGCTTCTGGGACCTTGTTGTGGGTTGTCTTCCATTCCTGCTCAATTTGAGAGATGTTTTTGGTGGGTTGGCAGAGGAGCAAGCTGGTCCCACGTGAGCATGTGGCTTCCTAACTGTGGTTCCTCTTCCTCACTGACTGGTCATGGTGGGATAAAGCCAACTCCCTAATTTATAGATACACTTGGGGGAACCACCAGCCTCAAACTCTCAGTCCTGTAGTTGGGTGTTGCTGACTTCATGGTCCTCCCTGTCCCAAGATATGGGCCTGGCCAATCAAAGTCATAGAAAGAAGCACAGGGACCAAGAGAGGCCAAAGACTCAGGACAAGAACTTTTGATTGAAAATGTTATGAAAAGACACTCTGCTGGGGAAGCTCATCTGCCCTTACCCAAGCTGGGAGCTTCTGGTATCCACTTCACCACCATAAGGAGAAACCATCCCTGGAGATGAAGCCAGTGCAGAGGAGAGCAAAGCCAGGGGAGAGGCATACCTTAAGCTGTGTCTCCCTCTGAACTTTGTAGATCTCTGGACTGCAAAGCAAAAGGGCAAAAATGGATCCCAACATCCCTCTCAGAACCTCTGCCCCCCTTTATTTAATCCAAGAAGAGAGAGCACTGCACTCTTCCTTCCCCACAGGATCACTGCACAACCTGACTCACTACCACCAGCCCCAGAAGGTGAGAAGAAATCCTCACAAGGAGCAGAGACTGTAGGAGGACTCCTGAAATGAATTAAGGAAGGAAACAGAGTATGGATTTTGGAGCAAAGTTTCCCTTGCTGTGAAATAATAGGCACGTTATTATGTGTATTGGGGGACCTTTGATTTAACAGATGATTAAATGGGGAACAGGTAATTAATAAATACACAGTTGTAAAGATTCTGTTTAATACACAAAAAAAGTTAAATTGTGAACGCTCCTTTCACCCTGTTATCTCACCATCTCAACCTCACTTCCTTCCCTGAGATAACTTTGTTATATATCCTTCCAGACTTTTTTATGTACATTTGTGAACACACACACACATAGAGGTTTTTTCCTTACATAAATGATGGAGCAGAAATCACACAATGTATTCACCACATCATTAGCTAATCCTGGGCATGCAGTAAGAAAATGTTTCCCAATTTTCCTTGCAATTACGTTGGGACTATGAGACTGAGTTATAGCCATTGGGAGTGTGAACAAACATCACGTGTTATTTCTGGTCCAAGACAGTTAAGAGTGGGAATGCCGTCTTCATGTTTCCTTTTTTTTTAAATATTTATTTATTTATTTATTTCTCTCACCCCCACCCCCTCCCCCACCCCTACTCCCAACCCCACCCCCACCCTGGTTGTCTGTTCTCTGTGTCTATTTGCTGCGTCTTGTTAATTTGTCCGCTTCTGTTGTTGTCAGCGGCACAGGAATCTGTGTCTCTTTTTGTTGCATCAGCTCTCTGTGTGTGCGGCGCCATTCCTGGGCAGGCTGCACTTTCTTTCGTGCTGGGTGGCTCTCCTTACGGGGCGCACTCCTTGCGCATGGGGCTCCCCTACGCGGGGGACACCCCTGCGTGGCACGGCACTCCTTGCGCGCATCAGCACTGCGCATGGCCAGCTCCACACGGGTCAAGGAGGCCCGGGGTTTGAACCGCGGACCTCCCATGTGGTAAATGGACGCCCTAACCACTGGGCCAAGTCCGTTTCCCTCCATGTTTCCTTATTCCCATCTCCATAGCTAGAAGAGGTTTCTGACATTATGGGAATATAAAATGGAGGCAATCTGTGTTCCTAGTCTCTGCTTGGAAGAAAGCCACACCAGAGAGCTATCTGACCCACACCAGACTGACAGGAGCAAGAAATAAACCTTTGTAGGGTTAAGCCACTGAGATTGTTATGTTTATGTGTTACTGAGGACTAATACATATAAAATAACACTACCTATTGTTCTGCAGTTTTTCCTCTTAACAACACATCTGTGCAAGACATTTCACTTCTCTTCACCAGAATAACATAGGGCGATTGTGGGGATTAAATGTGAGCATTGAACATAAATTCTCTGGAGCTCATAAAATCCTTTCCTCATCCTCTCCTGCATATCCTCTTTATAAAATCAGCTATTATTACTAATGGAGGCCTGACACTTTGAGATTTGTTTGTACTCCAGGAAACAGAATTGATTCTATGCTATGAGATGCTATAAGAAGACATCCTTGTTTCCAAAATATCTCTTATGCTTCACGATCTCAGGACCTGAAATTCAACCATTTGCTTTATATTCTTTTGATTCTAGAGGTTTTAATATTTGCTACAAATACTCTGTGAAACATAACACCCTAAACCTCAACTAGTTAAGTTGCAATTATTGGTCCATAACTGGAAATCTTGGTGTAATGGGGTATGGGTTTGGTAACAAGAACACCCAGGGAAAGAAAGGTGATTAAAGGAAGAATATGGACAATTTTCTTTGATTCTTCACTGTTCTATTTCATCAAAGAATGGCACAGTTTTTCCAGTAGAGCTCTAGTTTTCATTACAGTCTGTTGTTTTCTCGTTCTTGGAAAAGTGGTCATCCACGGAGGGAATCCCTGACAACACTCCATTAGCCAGTGGGTCCAAGTAACCAGAAGGCCCCAGGGATGTTCAGTTGGGAAGCATAATGATGATGAATCCTGTCCATATTTTTATGATTTAACAACTGGTTTATTATGTAGGATGTTCTGGGTCACTCCTGGGAAACTATTTAAACAAAAAATCTGCAGCTAAATGATCTAATAGAACAAGTGTTGTCAGGTTCTTGGAAGAGATCCATGATCTAAAGCTATTCATAGAGTCTCAGAATTGGAAGGTACTTTTAATATTTTCTAATAAGATCCTTTTTATTATATTAGTAAGTAAGCTGGGACCTCAAGAAGTTAATGGACTTTCCAAAGGTCAAAATTTGGGTACATTATACATATCCTTACCACCAAAGGACTGAAGTCACTTTCACCACTCCATCTCCCTGGTGTAGTGGAAAGAGCACTGGACTATGAGTCACAAAACCTGTGTCTAGTATAGGTCAGCCGTTCGTGACCTTGGACAAGACCTTTCTGAACCAGGTCCACCATAAGCCTGCCAGTTATAAGGCCCCATTACTTGATGTAGTTATCTCCTGCACAAATTGTCACTGCTTGTGCCTCAGATACTGAACAACACCAGCCCTGCCACCTAGAGAGGGGAGCAGCTAAAGGCAATACTATGGCAGTTGAGCTTGGGAAAGACTAGTGACCTATAAGATGGAAGAATGTGAAATCTACCCAGTAAGCATACTGGCTGTAATTCTTCCTAATTGGCAACTCTCTTTTGAGATTTTAAAGTTTGGGTGTGGTAAACTGTCTTGGGTGTCTATGCAGCACCTCTTGCCCCTTTCTCCTTCCTAGGAGATGCCAGTTTTGTTCAAATGTATACCACACCCTCACTTAGCCTGTGTGCCTTCAGATGCAGGTTCTGAATGCACTAAATCAGTCATGGTGATCTCATCTCCCTGGCCAGTATTTGACAAGGACTCAATCAGCTCATGGCATTTCCCTGGCAACTGTTATTTGTCCAGAAGCAGTCACATGACCTAAGTTCGTCAAACAGGCTAAAGGGAAGGATGTTTATCCCATGCTAGGAAAGCAGCTCTCTCCCTGTCTGCCTTATGTGAATAAGGAAACATATTACCCTAGTTGGTGCTGACCACCATTTTGAAGCCACAAGGGAAGACAGTCCAAACCAAGGTCAACCCTCAGAGTGGAAGGATACCAAGTAAATTACCAAGAAATAGGACAACATGACCATATCTTGCCTGTAGTCCATCCTACCTCTAGGTTTTCTCTATGTGAGATTTCAAATGTCTCTGCCACTTAAACAAGTCTGTGACTGTCTGTTTCTTGTAGTTGAAAACATCCTAACTGATGGACCAGGCAAATCAAAAATATACATCTAAGAAGTCAAGTTCCTACAAATCATGGTATATCCAAAATGAGGCTGAGGGAGTGTCTGAATACTGCCAATCCAGTCTTGGAAGCACAGGGAGCTATGTCCTGGGCTACTTGGACAGACTACATTCCATGCTGCTCCACATTCCTTTATGTCACTGAAATAATCCCAGAAACTGGCATTTGATCTGGTGTGTCTCTTATTTCCTTTAGAAAGCTCAATCAACATATTCTCTAGTCCTCACTTTCCATCTGTAATAAAGGATTGATGATATTTACCCAGTCTACCATCACAGTCCACCAGGTAAGTTCGTTGACCATTTCCAAAACCTCATTCTTTTCTCATCTACTCATCTTCTCTCTGTTACACTGACCCTCAACAAAAAGTTGGGTCAGATTTGGAGGGGAGAGGTGGGATGAAAAATGGCAGTGCTAGAGTTACCACCTAAACATGTATGATTTTGCTCTATGACCAAGGCAGAGGCTCTGAGACTCTAGAATATCAAGATAGAAGTACATCTCTCCTCTGCCTCCATCCCATAGCCTGGCAACACCATATAGAATGCGTTGAGGGCTCTGGTTTTTATTGAGTGTCCTCTGCCAGTCCTGCTTGCTTTTAGAACATCATATCTTCCATTCCAGAAGGTTCTGGAATCCAGCAAGTCACTTCTGCTCCTGTCTTGAGAACTTCTGGCACATACAGATTAGGCAAGTTTCTGAGAATAGGACATCCCTAAGGGGAAGTGTGGTATCAAATGAAGTTGTGTGAGCCTCCTGTTTGCGCACACACACACACACATATGCACACACCATCCCATCAGCATTTCCGCCAGGGTCCCTGGTTAGCAAGAAACACAGGGGGACAACCTTGTAGGTAATAAGAAATTAAACAAAATAGCATGAAGGAGTCTGAGAGGCACCTAGCACCATCTCCTCTTCACCAAAGATGTGTGAAGCAATCACTTTTCTTTGACCCTTAGGACTCCATCCCCAAAATATTTTTCAGTTCCCTAGGGACAAGATATGACAGCATTCAGATGCTTCATTTGAAAATCAAGATTGGAACAGAGAATCATTGAAGTCACTTCAGAGCACGTATTCTCTGGTTATAACATCTCCTAGAAAGTAATTCACTGGACTCCTGGCATTTAATGTGTCAGCCAAGTGAAGAGGCTTCTCTCTGGCCTCAATCTCCTCACCTGTTCTATGGAGCTCCACCTGTCTCCTGAGGTTTAACCAGGACTGAGAGGAAATGGGTGACTGTGGAAGAAAGTGTCACTTAAGTCTCATTTCCATAATATGGAACTATTTCCTCATGTTTTTCTACGTCTCTCCGTGTCCGGGAGCATGGGGACTGGAGTGACCATCCCTCATGGCCTCTCCTCCCCATTTTATCTCATCTCAGTGATTTGTGGGGCCTCTTTCCACAGGCTGCCCCAGTGGGGAAAGACAACCCAGTGCTTCAGAAGTCATCCTGTCTGCAAGAGCCGTCTCAGCCCTGGCCGCTCCGGGGCTGTGTTGTTCACACAGTGCTTTCCTCCCCCCAGGACCCCACCGGAGAAGCAGCTGCCGGGTATTAAGATTGGGCTTCAACAGTTCAGCTGCGGGTCATCTTGCTGCCTTGTGCACTCCCCGGGGGTCAAGTAGGACCACACCAGTCCTCCCTGTGTGCCCATCAGGGATGGGGGGTATACTGCAGCCAGCTCCACCTGGCTCTGATCTGCCTCGGAATGCTTGGAGAGGAGGGAGGAGGAAGTTAAGAAAAAGTCCACTCCTCTTCTCATTCTACTCTCTTTTCAGCTTTGTAGGCTAAAGTTCAAGTCAAGGTCATGGAAAGGGGGTTGCTAATGGGCTTTGGATTTCAGCCACAGAAGGGGCTCAGGAGGCAATTTCAGGGCCTCTGTTTCAAAGCATCAACTAGGATATTTCTTCTTCCCCCAGTAACCACTTGCTGCATACCTACTATGTGCTAGGCTCTGTGTTGAGGGCTGGGGATACCAGGATGGGACCTGCAGAGCCACAGCAAGGGGAGGGACATACTAATGGAGAAAAAGTATGAAGACTGGTGCCTCCGAAGGGCTATGAGAACTCAGAGAGGTGACAGCAGCGCCAAAATGTTGCAGGGGTGTCCACTATTCTAAGGCAAGAAAAAAGTAATGCCCTCTTTCATCTGGAAGTGGAACAGCTAATATATTAGACAAAGTTTCTAACATAAACCCCTACCATGCCTTCACATGGGCCAATAAATATCCATTAAATGCCTGCTATGAACCTGAGACAGTGCCAGCTTTGTTAACTGCATATTTTATTTATTTGATTGCAGCCCCCATCAGACTGTAAGGGTCTCAGTAAATGTTTGTTAAGTGAATAAAGGAAATTATGTGACAGCTATGGAGACTTAAAATAGTAACAAAATTGTGAGGTAGGGAATAGTTGTCTCAGATTTTTTTTTTCTACTTTCCCTATTCAGACTATAACCAAACAAAAGTCCAATACCATGGTGGACATGGATAGGGAAAATGGGATAGAATATTTTTAATTGGAAAGTTCCTTTTTAAAAATCTAGGACATATAGCCATAGTAAATATTTAATTCTCTTTTGTCTTCCTATCTTCCCCTCCTCCCTCTATGCCCAGCCTGGGGTCCATTTTTCACCAACTCTTGCAAATTATAAAAAGGTTGCTGATGTACCTTCAGGTAAGGACTTAGTGGGTAACTCCATTAAGAGGGTGTTAGTGTCTTGGAAGATGGCTCTGAAATTTAGCAGTTCAGCCAATATCTAGTGAAGACCACTTGGTGAAGGCACCATACCAGGTCCCAGGAAAACAAGTAAGACATCTCTCCAAAGACAAAATAATGACACAAAAATTCAAAGCAGAGTGTTGAAGCACTAAGAAACCTACAGAGTGATTTTGGATACATAGAAGAGGGAAAGTTTGGAGAATCCAGGCAGTTTTCATGGAGCAAGATACCTTTAAGATGTATCCTGCTGTTGTTTGTGCAGGCAGCAGTGGAAAGAAAACAGCATGAGTAAAGCTGGAGAAGTGCATTGTGTTTTCCCTTTCAGCTGGAGCTCAGAGTATGCATAGGGGACCAGGGTGAGATGTTAATAATAATAATAATAATAATATTTACTGAGCTCTTAATACATGGCAGGTGCTATTCATTTAATCCTCATGACTCAGTGAGTAGGTAATGTTATCAGTCCCACTTTACAGATGAAGAAACTGAAGCACAGAGGTCTTAACTTGCCCAAGGTCACACCTCTCTTAAGGGGTTAAGCTAGGATTTGAATTCAGACAACCTGAATCCAGAGTCCACAGTCTTAACCACCATGTCATATTACTGGGTCAAAAGGTCCAGGGCTCTGTAAACTAGACTGGAGAGCTTGAATTTAATTTCCCGTGCATGGAGATATGACATGATTAGAGGGATGCTAAGATTAATCAAACAGCAGTGAACAGGATGGATTGGAGGGGAGTGAAACTAGAGGCAGGGCCTCCTACTGTAGGGTGGAAAGACTGGTCAACCCATGGCCCAATACCTGCCTCCTCCATACAATTGCAAGAAACCTTGTGATGCTGGTGGATCTTAGAGGTGAAATGAACTTAAATGACAAAATTATTAAATCCCCATTCTTGATAACTGATATGGAATTGAGTCTGCCCCTTATTAATAAGCACTTTAATGACTTCCTTTTCAAAATCTTCAAGTCATCTTAGCATCAAAAGCTTCAATAACCATGACTTTTGATTATGGCTGTTTCTCAAACTATGTTCCAGAGAATATTGATCTCATGCTATATCATGCCTTGTACCCGCCCCCAAAAAATAATTCTGTGGTGTCAAAAAAGTTTAGGAAATATTCTGTATTATACTGTTCACCCTCTGGGAACTGACCCTGGGACCTTCCAGAGTGGCAGAAGGTGCTTAATCTCTTGCACCACCTTAGCTTCCTGATCTGCTGCATCTCTTATTTTCTCTCCTCTGTGTCTCTTTTTATTGGATCATCTTGCTGCACCAGCTCATCACTCAGGCCAGCACTCCAAATGGGCCAGCTTACTGCACAGGCCAGCTTGCCTTCACCAAGAGGCTCCAGGAATCAAACCCTGGACCTCCCAAACAGTAGAGGGGAGCCCATTCGCTTGAGCCATATCCGCTTCCTTCTTATAATGCTTGTGGTTTAAAAAAAGAACTTTTTAACTTTGCTTAACCTAATGCTCCCCAAATGCATTTAACCAGAAAATTCTACATTCATATAACACCTATTGACAACCCAAAGAACTAGTGATTTGCAGAACACGCAGGAAATGCTGCCTTAGGAAATTATTCCTCTCACACTCTTTTTTCATTGTAGATATAATCTCTTGGAGAAATATAATAATAGCTTCTATTCATTGAACTCTAGGGCTTTTCCAAGAACTTTTACAAAATATCAACTCATCTTATAATATTTTCTGAAGCTTCAGCTCAAATTATCTTTCAAATTCTTTCTTTATCCTTCTTTGAAGTGAAACCCAAGTGGTTACAGTTATGTAGGTATATCTCAGAAAGTTAACACCCATGACTATCTTTTTTCAGATGAGAAGGTGAAATTTTCTACTACTTAAAAAAAGAGAGCAAACCCTTTTCTCCTAACAGATTTTATCAGTTTCTAGGAATTACTTAAAATGTGCTTACGATAGTAAATGTCAAAGTTTAGCATGTCTCAACTCCCTTGAGAGGTACCTCCTAGACATTTATTCTGATACAAAGTACTTTCTGTAAAGGATTACTTTACAAGGAAAATAATTAATTGAAAGTAAAACATTTTTTTTAAATGAGGTGTGGTTTTTAATAGAAAAATTTAATGGTTAAATGACTCAGAAACATTTGTATTAAAAACATAAAGAACTAGAGGACAAAGCTTAACTTAAAGGATTGATTCTGTAATATGAGTTTTCAGAATGTAAGAAGAATACTTGGGGAGGTGAGGGACTTTATTTTTGTCCCTCAAATCATTTCACATAGGCAGTTGTCATCTCTCTACATAGAAAGTTCATTCTCATTATTCCTACTCCCTCCGTCTCTCCTTTTGAAGTCTTAGAACACATGGACTTTGAAACTGGAACTGGTGTGAATTGGGCCCCACCAGCAACTCATTGGAGATCAGATTCTTTAGCATAAATGACAAAAATAACAGTTTAATAGCCCTGTGCAGTTTCTAGGAATAAGCTAGAACATATGCAGAACATCTAGCCAAGCTGACACCCAGCAGGTACCCCATAAATGTAAGGATGTAGATCTCTGTTTCCTTTGGCAAATGAAGGGCTGGAGAGGTGACCAGTAGCCAATTGTTACCAAGAACAAGAACATGGTCTTTCAGAATTCCACTTAACATAGAAAAGTGGGTGAAGGCTTGTCTTCTATCCCCATGGAAATCCAAGAGGAGACGCAAGAAGACTGCTAGCTGACCATCCGTCCTGTTTCTCCAGCCCAGAATCCCTTGCATTCCACAGTGACAGCCATTCACCCTGTTCTGGGGTGCCTGACCCATGGAAAGGCAGGCTCAGGGAACAATTATTATTTCTCTTGCTTTGCAGCTGTGCCACAAAACCAGGCCAGAGAGTGGGGCATTGAGAAAGGATTCGCAAACGAGGGGGGGAGGCAAGGAGGGGGGTCAGGAAGCACGCACATTCTAAGCCAAAATGCCAAGTTCAGTAGCTTGAATAAAAGCCATCCAGCCTCTGAGGCCAAGAGTTCACCATCTGGAAATGGAAAACCACCACCAATAAATTATTGTGGGCTGTAGTACCACTGGATTTCAAAAGACGCTGACCTGTATTTGCCTGAATTCAGGTTTGATTTCTCCCTCTAGCTGCCTCCATGCTCTATTCCTTAAAAGGATACAAGATTTTGGCCCCAAGTTGTGACAGTGAATGCATTGGTAGAAGAGTGGGGTGCTTCGGCAGCTCGACACCAAGGCAATGAGGCCCACCGTTGCTGTTTCATTCCCCCCTGGCTTCCTAGAGGTTGACAGTATGTGGGCAAAGCTGGCAAATCAGTGAGCACCTGCATGTACTGGGGACCTCTTTTGCCCCTCCGACCTCCACCCTGTATTCCCCACCGGAGAAGGGAGAACCCCTCCTCCCCTCTCTACCTTCCTGTCGTTTCAGGTGTCTCCTGCAAGGAGCGGGCTGATGAGTTCTGTCTGGCCGTGCAGCTTTGCACGGTCCCTGAGTCTGGTCACCCTGGGCCCCACCGTAAAGCTGAAAGGCCTGGTGTTGCAGACATGAGGACAATGGGGCTGCTGGGCTGAAAGAGTTCTAGTCTCCCACGTTCAGTAAGAAGGGGGTGTGTTGTGGGGAGGAAAGGTCATTAATGCAGACGGTTTATATTTTCCCAAGCCAGCATTCCTCACAAACAGCTGTGTTTATACAAAACTAGAGGAGAGGGAGAAAGACAAGAGAAAGGACATTGTCCTAGGGATGACATCATTCTGTCTTGTCTGCTTCAACTCCCACCACTGGAAGTGTGGTGACGGGGAGGAGGGGAGCGCGGTGAAAGTTGCAGCGGGCTGTTGAACCTGCTTCCTGTAAGCACATACGGAGTGTTGATATGTGAGTGTGCTTATTAGATATATAATTTTCCTCCTCTCTGCTCTATTCCCTCCCCAAGCACCCCCAGAGCACTCTAACACATTTTACAGAACACTATTTTCCCTGTAACAGCACCCTCTAAGGAAGGCTAGATTTGGGGGCTCAGGTTCACTCCTTCTAATCTCTTTAACAAACCCCCCTCACAGAAGAAAAGCCTGACAGGAGGCAGAGTCATTAAAGTGAATTAAAATGCATCCAAGGAAAGATTAGCCCCCAAAGCCATTCCCCTATCAGACAAAGGCCCCTTTCATGCAGACTCCAGCAGCTTGAAGTAACTGCAAGTAGAGATTAGGGAACAAATTCTAGGAACCAAATCACTGGTTTTTCGGGAGACAGGCCAACACTTAACCTACCCTGGCCAGACCTAAAGAACTCAGCTTCTGCTTAAACTACACATGGCTTCTTAAGGCTCAGACTGTGAGGGAAATGGCTCTACGGGGTCAAATCTATCCACCTCCCCTTCTTGGAGCCGGGTCTGTCCCTGACACAATCCAGATGCACAGGGGCCTCACCTGTTCTTATACTTTGACAGAGGATGTAATGTGATAATTCCCCATTCTCCTGTTTCAATATCTTGGGCAAGAGATCCTGCCATCAGCAAGCTAAGCATCGTCCCTTCCAAACATGTCAGTTTTGTGTCAAGCTCAGCATTAGTGGTGGATGCAAAGAGATGCTTCGGATAGGTCCCTGATGTCAAGGCACTTATTGTTTGGTTAAGGAAGACAGATATGTTAACAGCGAGTGCAAATAAGTGTACATGGACCCAGTGAAGGATGTCTGGAAAGACACAGGGAGGGCACCACAGATGATGTGGTCAGTTCTATATCTGAAAGGCTCAGAAAAAGTTTTAGAGAAAAGGTGCCCGGGAGCCAAGTCTTGAAAGAGGAGCAGATTTTCCCCAGGTAAACCTGGGGTGCGCATGGAGGATCAGGGAGGAGGGAAAACATTCTGGGCAAAGGATGCAGCATGACCAAAGGCACCCAAGCATGAAAGAGCAAGTTGCTCATAGTAGCCTCCATGAGTTCTTCTCTAGAAGAGCACAGCATCCAGGGGGCAGCATGGCAAGAGATGAAATGAGGGGTAGAAAGAGGCCAAATTAGAACAGGCCTTGTGTGCTAATGTTAGGAGTTTGAAGACATTTCTTTTTCAGACTTTAGAGCTGTTGAAGGGTTTGAAGCAGGGGAAACTGCATAGTCAGACATACATTTTAGAAAGATCACTCTGGGAGGAGTCCAAGGCTAGATGTGGGGAGACTGGTTGGATGATCATTTCAAGAACCCATGGGAAGGAGATATAGCTCAAGTGACTGGGTTCAAGTGCCGGGGCTTCCTGGTGAAGGTAAGCTGGCCCACGCAGCAAGCTGGCCTGAGCGGTGAGCTGGCCCATGTGGAATGCTGGTCCATGCTGGAGTGCCTCCCTGCATGGAGAGCTGGTACAGCAAGATGACACAACAAAAAGAGACACAGAGGAGCGACAATAAGAGATGCAGTATACCAGGGTGCTGAAGTGGTATAAGAGATTGAGCACCTCTCTCCCACTCCAGCAGGTTCCAGGATTGGTTCCCAGTGCCACCTAAAGAGAAGACAAGCAGACATAGAAGAACACACAGCAAATGGGCAAAGAGAGCAGACAAAAAGTGCAAAACAATGAGGGGGGAGATAAATAAGTAAATAAATAAGTACCCAAACAAGGGTTAGTAAGGATTTGAGGAAGGTGTTGGTAGCAAAGAGTTTGGAGAAGAGGAATATGTATGAGAAAAACTAAAGAGAGAAGCAATGGAAGTAAGTGGCTTAACTGGATATGAGGACGAGGGAAGTGGAGGAATCTAGAATGACTTCATGTGTTGGTGGCTGGATAGATGAAGTACCAGTTCCCAAAACAGGTATTTCAAGGGAAGAAGACTGTTGGAGAGAAGGCATCTGTCATCTCTTGAGCATCCTCTCAAGCCTTTCAGCCTCACCTTACTCCAGTCACAGATCCGGCTAGTACTGTGAAGCTTCAACCAATTTTGAGCAGATGCCACCCAGCTACACTCTACTTTGGCCTGTGCCCTTCTTCTGTAGCTTCTGGCCCTAGGGTTTCTCTGCCCTGCAGTGGCTTGAATGCCTGAGCAAACCACCGGGCACTCATATATACACAGCCCAGTGGTTCAAGAGAATTGAAGGCCATGAACAAACAGTAGAGGATAGCAGTGCGTGGATACAGGCTTCCCCTTTCCAGAAGGTCCCATGGACTGGATCATCCATGGCCAACTTGGTAATTCATCTTATATTAGATCTTGCTCCTTCTTTGTTTCATTCCCCTTTCTTCTCACTCCTCCTTGGGATCATTGTCCCAAATAAACCATTCACACATAAGTCTTCATCTCAGGCTCTGCTTTCAGGATAACTCAGGCTAAGATGGGGGAAAATGATGAGTAGAGTTCAATCTGTTGAGTTTGAGATTACTGTGGGACAAGGAGATAAAGATGGATATCCAACTTGAAGAATCCACAAAAGGAATCTAGACTTGGTAGTCACCAGCATATAAATGGCACTTAAAGTCAAGGGAATGGATAGAAGGAAAAGAGGCATGACACATGTCCTTCAAAGGTTAAAAAGATCATGTTAGATACTTTGCCTTTGCCCCAAATAAGTGAACTCAGTTCCTTTGTACAAACTTACTCAAACATTTGGAGTAGAAAGAAAGAAAAAAAGAGGAAATTTCATTAAAATAAAAGTATAGTTGTATCTACAAAGTATAGTAGACATATATGGGTCTCACCAGGGTCACAATTTCAACCTGGGATGTTTAAAAACAATGGCACTCTTTGGCTCGGCTTCCATCTGATCTTTTGTTATATGTAGCCATGAGGCCACAGTGGTCGCACTGGGCTCTATTTTGAGTCCCCATCCCTTTTCATTATCCTTATCATTCAACCCCCAAAGCAGGTGGAAGGTAGGGCTTTTCCTCTAGAATAGAACTGTTCTTTATATTTTAGAATAACCCCTACTCCATGGCCTTTCAATGGCAATGTCCTTCACTGAGGTCTTAAGGAGACCTAGAACTGAACTGGTGTGGGAATGGGAACCCTGAGGTTCTAATCTTGGCTCCAACCACTGACTCACTGTGCAACCTGAGAATGCTGCTTCCCCTCTCTGGTCTCAGTGTCTTCACATACAAAATGAGAGGGGTTGAAACAGTTGTTCTTTCATACGTAACATTCTGGTATTCTAAGTCACATGCTTTCCCCCAGCATATCAACCCATTTTTTGAGAAGCGTGTGTGACTACCATTATGCCACTGCAGCCACTGGTTAGCAGAGCCCTTTACTAGCTGGCCATCTTCTCCCAACCCACCACACATACACATGTGTGTGTGCATGCTCACATTGGTTTACTAGTCCATGGTCTGTGACCACTTCAGTAACAACTCTTTCATGGACTTGCCTCCCTTCTCTTCATTTTCTCCTTCATAGGAAGGTCCTAGAATGAGTCACAGATGTAAAAACTAAGAGAGAAGGAAAAGGCAACAAGTATACCTGTGCATATTTTTAAATAAAATTTTCCCCAGTCTACCCCCTTTGTAAAATGGAAATGCTATTTGCCTTTGATATTATTTCACTTAGCTACTTCATCAGCCATCAGGGAAAACCCTTTTCTTATTTAGTTCTCGAGGGATCTTAACTCTCTTTCATCTTTTAATTATTTGTACTCATTTAACATCTGTGCACATTCTGCAGCCTCTGACGGTTTTATGTTGCTTATGTTATACAAAATACCGAGAGCCTCCATTCCCAAGCCAAGAATCTCAGCAGTAATATTCAGAGGGGAAGGAAGTCATCCCTTTCAGGATCGTGGCCCGTTCACAAAGCCAACTCCGGAATGTGTCCAGGTTGTGGTCAAGGAACCGAGTGGCCCATGAGCACCATCTGAAAGAGCTCTCTCACCCAGTCTCTATGGCAGCCCATTGCTTTTTTCCTCATAGCACCTATTTGTAAATATATACTTTTGTTCCCTTATTTATTATCTGTCTCCTCTGCTAGACTGCAAAGTTCTTACGGGAGGGTGTCTGTTGCACCACAGCATCCTCACCATTGCATCCTCGTCCCCCAGGATAATGTGTGGCAGATAATAAATGTGCGATAAATGCTTATTGAATGTTGATTCATGAAGCAGCTGGACTAAAAATGTGAAACATTAAATCTTACAAGAGAATTAACAACTCTCAATCTCAGCTGTTCTCTCGTTTGAATACCAAGAAAAAGAAAATGAGCTGAGAAATATCCAAGTGATGAAGATCATGAAGCCTTGGAACAAGATGAAATAGAAGGAAAAAAAACTCTGAACTAAAAGCCAGGAGGTCTGGGTTCAAATACCAGCTCTGTTTCTTTATCAGCATGTGACCTTGATTAAGTATGCTATGCTGTCTGGGCCTCAATTTCCTATAAAATTGGGAAATTGCACCTTATCAGTGTTTCTCCAAGATTTTTTAATAGTAGCACATCATATTTTATAGAGCACATGAAGAGTAGTGTTCCCTGTATTAGTATGAAATTTGTTCATAAGTTCAAATGTATAATATTTACTTATGAAGATAGACAAAGAGATGATGAGGCTGGGTTTTTTCTTTCTTTTTTTTTTTTTGACAAACATTTTTATAGCATCTTTTATTGCCATCAGAAACTATGGGGACATTTCATTCTCCTGATGTTTCTTGAAATGTTGAGCAAACACTATGTTAAGTGACAGGAATGCAGAGAAAAATAGAAAAGTCCCTGCTCTCAAGGGACTTAGAGTCCAATTGAGGGAAGACAAAAAAGAAAAGAAAAACCACTATATGTGGTAAGTACTTAAAAGTGATAAAGCAATGCACAAGGTAACATGAACACAGAAAGCAGGGAACCAAACGTTTTGGAGGTGGAGGATAAGAAGATGGAGCGAGTTCGAAGGTTTTATAGTGAAAGGTATGCTTAAGTTAAGGAGTGAAGGACCTGTCTTAAGACTGGCTTGGAGTTTATGGTCCTGGGGAGAGAGCTGGGGGCTGGGTGGGGATTGGTGGTAGAGGAGAGTCATTCTAGATGGAGGCACAGCTGAGGTGGTGACACACAGGTAGGAAAATCACATGGAGTATGAAATAAAGGGATTGCCAAACTCTCCAGCATTAGCTGAGAGGCAAGGAATGACAGAAATAGTGCTGGAGGATTAGAAAGAGCTTCCTTGTAGAAAATTCTGAATATCATATAAAAGACTCAGCCTTTACCATGTAGCCTAAAAGACAGCATCTCAGGTTCTCAGTGGAGTGATATGGTCAGATCTGCATGTAAATCTGCCACTGTAGTGGGGCTACATGGAGGATGAAGTTGAGACGGACAGCCTGGAAGCCCACACACCGCTGACAGCAGTCCCTAAGAGTGATGATAAGGAACAGAAAGGAGGCTCCAGATTCAAGACCTAGCTGGAAAGTAAGAGCAACAGAAACAGATCATTCATTGAATGTGGGATCAAAAAAGAGGATGGCTGGCTTGGGTCGCTAGAATGCAATCAGATAAGAGAAAGCAGGTGTGGGTGAAAAGATGAGTTCGGTTTTGCCACATTGAGTTTGAAAGGTCTGTGGGCAGCCAGAGCAGTGGAAGCAGTCCAGTGTTGGCTACTTCAGTCTGCACATCAAGGTGGGGGTCTTGGGTTGCAGACTCATATGTTGGAAATTGATAGGTGGGCAGGTCCCCACGAGGGTGGCTGTAGCTCTAGATGTGCTTGTAGGCAGGGAGATCAGTGACAAAGGAGGTGTGATTGTACTCTATAAGGTGTGGTTCCATGGGGCCCTGATGATATTAGGGAAGGTTTGTACCATTAATACTGGTATAGGGTTAGGAATTGACCAAAAACAATTTCAATAATTGGTAGGAAGTGATAAGAGACTGGCTCAGTGATTGTGTCTGGGAAGGAAGAGAAGCCAAGCTGGGCCTGATGAAGAACCTGGATAGACAAAGGGACAGGGACAGGGATTTCCAAAGCTTTTTTGAAGCAGGCGCTCAACCACTCGAGCTACATCTGCTTCCCTCCAATGCTTTTAAAGAAAAGGTATTGCTGATTACTTAATTTTAAGTTTTAAATGTAACTAAATGGCTACTCTTACTCTAATTTTCTAAAGGATAAACTGAGACACAAAGTGTTACTTTATAAAGACAGTGGCATTAAGCTATGGATCTTAAGTTTAAGGGACGATGGTATTTGTATGCCCAGAAGGAACAAATGTGTAAATTAAGAATGCAACAAAATGGAGAGCTGTCTCTTTAGCAGCCGGGTCTGCAAGTTCACGCAGAATGAGGCTGTTTTGATTTATACAAAAATATCAAAACCAGGGCTATGGATAAAAGCTGACACCTTATATTACGTTTAACTACACAGTCTCAATATCCAGATTCACACAGATAAGTGGTTTAAAAATGGTGGCTCCTCAAATAAACAGGTCTGACTTCCAAGTACATGACCAAGAAAGTAACTGGTAAGACAGAGACTAGATGACTGTTTACCAAGCCCTTTTCTTCTTCGTGAACAGGTAAAATACATTTTCCAGATAAAGATGTGACCACATGACTTATTTCTAACCAATAGCATACAAGTAAAATGACGGGCACCATTCCCAGCCCTGACCCCGAACAGTTTCCAAAATGCAATCTTCTATGCTCTTTGCCCTTCTGCCAGCTCACAGCAGAAGAACACAAAAAACTCGGAAGTCATGAATAGAAAGTGGAGTCACAAGATGGGTGAGCCTGATCCCCACATCTCTCCTTGAAGGAGAGCTGCCCACCAATCAGGAACACCAATTTTAGGTGCCTTTCTATTACATTTGAGCCACTGCGATTGTGCATTTTTCACAGCAACTAGCCATAACTTGACTAATAACCTGGCAACAAGTTAACTTTTTGGCATTCTCAAATGCATTAAAATGTGGTATGTAATATGTGCTCTTTTTATTGAGCTTTTAAAATAGTTTACATATTTTTCGGAATAAAATATGAATAAAATAAATGCTCATGGTATCCCTGGAACTCTTTCATGAGGCCTCAGGTTTTCATGAAACACCTTTGAAAACTACTCAATTAAATATATTCAAAGACCCTTCCCACAATGAGGAGGGAGGTTGTTGATGTGGGAGGAGTGGGAGGGGGGCATGTGGGAACCTCTTATATTTTTTAATGTAACATTTTTTGTGATCTATGTATCTTTAAAAAAAAGACAATTTAATAATATATATTTATATAAAGACCCTTCCCAGATCTGATATTTTATTTTGAATATTTTTCTAATTTTCCAAAGGGAAGTTGTATTGATCTTTATGAACAGGAAGCAGAAATAAACCTTAAGAGCAACCTCTTCTGCATTTGAAATATGACAGCATCTAAGAAATGCCAAGAGACATGTATGATATTTCTAATGTAATTGCTGAATATTTAGGGGTAAGGGTCTTCTTTGGAAAACTTTGGTTCTAGACTCTTATTTCTTTTAGCTATAATAATGATCATGCCAAGAGTGGCCCACACTGTCTGTTAAGCAATGACATAAAAAGTCAAAGTAAAGTTAAAATCAAAGCAATTTTTTCATGGGTTCTACATATCTCTAAATGCATTAATAAGTGGCATTTTTATAAACATTAGACATGGCTAACCAGAACAAAAGGAGGCAAGACCACTTTCTTCCACTCTGGCCTTCCTGTAGGAACCCTTGTGCTTGCAACCTGGGGGACGGTCACACTAACCTCTGCAGTAGTAATGGGAGTCATGTCCAGGCACAGATCAGAAACTCCCCCAGCCACGAGGAAACTCAGTCCTAACTTAGAGGTCAGGAATAGGTTTTTCTAAGGGCACAGGATGGCCAGCCCTGAGGGGCCAAGGAGAAAATAGCAATGGGAAAATCTTGTAGCATATGCCAGGTTCCCAGGCTCTAAATTCATCCTAATTCAGCAGTGTTCATCTCTGGGGAGAATACCATGCAGGGAATTTAAGACCCTCAAGGAAACTCCCATCATCTCTGCTTGCCAAGCTTGGGTCCAAAGGAGGCATTAGCCTGTAGGATAAGGAAGAGATTCTGACAGACTAGATTCAGGCACCCTCACTTGCACACTGCAGAGTAACCATAGGCGAATTGTGTAACCACTCTGAGCCCTCTAGCAGCTTACAATATGAAAATGGCAAGCTGAGATGAACTCTGTTTCCAGCGTGGTCCAGCCCAGAAACCTCATGCCCAGGCACAGACCTCTGATCCCCATTTATCCTTGCTCTGCCCCATGGTTCTAAAGCACCCTGCTAAGTGCTGAACCTCCCGGAAGGAAAGGATGCTCTGACCCAGCAGACCTGAAACTCAGAAACCACCCAGAGTCCTTGCCCAAGTTATGTGGTAGAAGGGGAGGAGTTGTTTTCTTTCTTCCCTTTTCCTTTGTTTTTCTTTTGCGAAACACTAGATAGGCTTGGGGAAAACAATCTTAGTGAGCTCCTGTAAAGATGTAATTCTAGATGGCCTCCCAGCTGGGCCAGACCTGCCAAGTGAAAGGCCCAAGACCACAATGAGAAGGAGAGTTTCCGCACAAAGGAGGCATGGGTCTCTGGAAGTAGATGATCCAAGGTTGAACCAAAATAAAGTCATCATGGTCTGAACACTATGACAGGCAAAACCAATTCCTAGTACACGAGACCTCCCGCCTCCTGGGCCAGACTGGAGATGGCTCCCAGATGGAGATTGCTAACTGGGGAGAGGGTATAAAGTAGGGATGTGGCTTCTGCCTAAAATGCCAGAGGACAATGAGGAATGGTTGACTAACCCCCTGCAGGTTGGCTGTCTGACTCTCTTGTCCATTCTTATATCATTGTGCTTAGGTGCCAAGGGCTGACACTGGAAGAATTTCATTGGAAGAAAGTAAGTTACTGCATTCTCCTTCCAGAGGGTTTATATCCATTTCTATTACTCAAGATAGTCCTTGTACCAGGCCTGGTTTATTTATTCTCTAGATTTGTTTGGCCCCATCTGTCCCCAGGCCTTAGTTGCTTGCTCAGCGGAGAGCATCAGTTGCTACTGTTGCCATCACCTCATCTTCTAAGACTGCCAGCTGTCTCAGTCTCCCCATAGGGCAAGAGTTGGCGTTTGATCTGGCCGCCATCATCCCTTATGTGGTGTGAACCTCAGCAACTCCAGCACCCAAGGTCTGACCCAACTGGATTCATGGAGGCTCTGACCTTCCCAGCAGCTGCCTACAGGGGTGAACTGTGAACAATGAAAGGCAAAAGACAGAAAAGAAGCAACCAGGTAAATTCTTCTTCCTTGCTCCCTCCTCTCCTGAAAGACTGTTCATAGATATCAAGGATCTTCCCTAAATCCTCTCCAAAGATTTCTCATATGACCAAACTCAAAGACTGTACCACTTTGTATTTTCTTTCCCTCTCCCCTGCTTCATCCTGTTTGTCCCTCAGCCTGTTCTTAGATGGCATCCCTCCAATAAAATGATAGCATGTACTCTTGGCCTCAGGCTCTGTTTTCCAGAGGGTCCAGGCTAAGACAGCCCTCATTATGGTTTCTCTCTTTCCAGCTGGCGGAATTAATTTAGTCAGGCTGCCCTCACCTCTACCCACTTAGTTACTCTATTTCCTCCCTCTTCAAATTACATGCCTCTCAAATGGAAGTAGTGCAGCATACTCCTCCAGCTGTTACACCAAGGAATTATATTCACTTTATTTTCATTTTGTTTATTTTTGACTATATTTCTTGAGCTTGAAACTCTAAGATGTCCTTGGTCAATTTATCAAAAGTAAGGTATAAGATGTAAATGCATAGGCATGCCTTTCTCAGGATTTCAAGAGAAATAAAATCCCACTCACAAGGCCCTGAGCAAGATCTACACTGTGCAGGAAAGCAGACCCAAACCAGGGGTTTCAACTTGTGAATTACCCCAGAGTAGTATTTCACAAAGTTTGACTCATAGAACAATAGACGTTGCAAAATTTAAATGGTTTTATTCTGAAATGCATTTGGGTATGTGGAGGTTAAACAAAATTTAATATTTCTCCTCAGTGTAGGATTTGAGTCTTCACCCTCGTATTATATAGCGTTACTCTTCAAGAGAAGGAGCTTGCAGCATTTTCAGAATTTATCAGGGCACACCCCTTTTTTCAGAACATCTCACAGGATTTCTGCGACACAAAATACTCAGTTCCTGGGGTATGCCTCAGTAAGAAGGCTCCCCACTCTTCAGATTTCAAATTGCAGAACCATTTGGGTCCCTGTGAAAATACCACAGCTGTATAAAATCAGCCTTACTCTTCTAGCTCTTTGAGAAAATACCACAAGTCTACTATCTTCAGGCCTATGGAAGTAAGAAATAAAGACTGAGGTAAATCATCAAGAGCTACCTCTAGGGAAGCGGACTTGACCCAGTGGTTAGGGCATCCGTCTACCACATGGGAGGTCCACAGTTCAAACCCCAGGCCTCCTTGACCCGTGTGGAGCTGGCCCACATGCAGTGCTGATGCGCGCAATGAGTGCCCTGCCACGCAGGGGTGTCCCCGCATAGGAGAGCCCCACGTGCAAGGAGTGTGCCCCACAAGGAATGCACCCTGTAAGGAGAGCCACCTAGCACAAAGGAAAGTGCAGCCTGCCCAGGAATGGTGCCGCACACACGGAGAGCTGACACAACAAGATGATGCAACAAAAAGAAACACAGATTCCTGTGCTGCTGACAACAGAAGCGGACAAAGAAGAACACACAGCAAATAGACACAGAGAACAGACAACGGGGCGGGGGGGGGCGGGTAGAAATAAATAAAATAAATAAATCTTTTATAAAAAAAGAGAGAGAGAGCTACCTCTAGGCAAAGTTTACTTCCTTCTTCCAATTCTCCTCCATCCACAAAATGGATTTTTAGCCACTTCCCACATACTGTTACTGCTACTTGCCCCACCCCCAATCATAACCCCTGTCAATCTGACTATGAAAGTCCCAGCAGAATAAAGGACCTGAGACGCTCCTCAGCTTGTGTTTTCCCATCCCTCTCCAACTCAACTGAGATCAGCCTTATTGAAGTTTCCAGGCATTGTGTTCTCCTTCCGACCAACAGCTGCTCCCTGAACTAGCTTTTCCGTTTCAGGATTAATAAAGTGCAACCAGAAATACTGCTGCTGTTAGCCCTGGGGGTTAAAATTGCCATCACTACATAAAATCTCAGATTGAAGCCTCCAGTAAGCAAAGAAGGCTAATGGCTCCTGTCCCTCTGGTAATCAGCAGCAGAAATGGGCTCTAGAGGAAGCCAGTGCCCACATAAATCCACATGTTAACACCCTTGCCTGCTGGAACAGCAGAAGAAGGTGAAAGATGTCCAGAGAAGGTGAAAGATGGGACCAGGGCAGAGCCTGGAGTAGGGAGACCACCTAATCCAGCCCTCTCATTTTGTATGAGAAGAGACAGAGGTCCAGAGACGATCACTTGTTTGCCCAAGGTCACGGCATGAGGTAGTCGTTGAGCTGGGAGTAGAACTCTGAGCTAATCTTTCCAGAGCAGCACAGCCAAGCTATTTGCAGCAAAAGCCTCTCTTTAAGGACTATTAATGTGTGCCACCCAGGTGTGGGGGGCCAGTGATGTCAGCAATGGAGTGAAAATTGAGGCAAAGCAATTTAAAAACAATAAAAATCCAGCTGAGTGGCTCAGTTTCCCCTCTCTAAAGGCAGAGTTGAACAATACTGAAAGGCCAAAACAGTGCTAACATCCTTAGGAAGATATTTGAAAGGCACTCCATATTCGGGTTCTCCCATAACAGTGAGATAACTAAACTTGACTTAACTGTTTATTTAGGAGAAATAATATTGGAAGGTAGAACCAAAAGCAGGGAGGAGATATAAGAGGAACTTTGAGTGAAATTCCTCCCTGGTCAAACTGAGCAGAGCACTCCTTCCTTTCAACATTTAGAGCCCTTAGTTGGAAACCAGGCCAGAACTCTCCCTCCTGGGCATCTGTGACCAAAATTTGGGGAGAAGGAAAGGCATCCATTGTGTGGCCCTTATATTTTAATACAGTTCTCCCTTAGCCAGGCAGGACATGGGGAAGACAATGAGCTCCTTGCATATAACCCAAATCCTAGCTGCTGGGAAAGTTCTATGGGTTCCAAAGGAGTCCCTCAGATCCCAGCCATCTGGAAATCCTGCCCTGTCTTCTGACAGCTGTCCAAGCACAGACACACAGACGCAGCATGCAGTGTTCCATGAATAAGCCAAGGGGAGGCAGCTCCTGAGCCGGGTAAGTGATAGCTCAAAGCGAAGGAGTGTTCAGGGAGAGGGTCATTCCCAACGTCAGTTCTTATTTCCTCTCCTCCAGAGGGACTGGCAGGAAGATGATCCTCTCATCTCAGGCTTTTGGAAAAATACAGCCAGAAAAAAATGCTTTCTGCAGATCTAGCATCCTCTCAGCATAGCCCCTGGTACTCCCATAGCACCACTTAGAGAAAGCCCTGCTACTCAGGGCACACTTACTCCATAGCCTGGCCAAGAGAGATGTGGCCATCTCTACATAAGGTACCTTCTAGCTCTACCATTCTGGGACTATTATTCATGATTTGATGGGATAAAAGACAGGACAGTCCCACATCTCCCAGCACATTTCATCAACCAAATCCAATGCATCCCATAAAAGAGTCCTACTGTGTGAGTGTATGTGTATGTGTTTACTCCAGGTGGCATGAGCTCAGCAAGGCTGATGGACAAATTCTCATGATACATTCCCATCAAGCATGTTGTGCCACTTTTCCCCCCAGGCTCCAGGAAAAGTCCAAAAGAATAAGTCTCCCACCAACCACTCTGACTCCTTGGCATGATTGGGGGGGTTGGGCAGAGAGGGGCAAGCACATACAAACTTTTGAGAGGGAAGAATAAAGCAGGTAGGACAAATTATTGTGATGATAGAAGCCCATCCAGACAGCCCCAAACTGCTACTTCAACTTTTACTGGTGAACAGAGACCGGGGACCTCAATCTTTGGCTTTCCTCTCTAATGCTCCCAAAACTCCCTCTGGCCTGCCTGACCTCTCGATGACTCCATTCTGCCAGAAAACCAGCAGACTATCCTCTCTCAACCAAACCCCAACCATCAACTCCTGGGCCTTATTTTTTCTATGGGAAAGGAAGCTGACAAAAGCTGGAGGAAGGCGGAGGCCCTTCTCTCATCTGAGTAGCTCAAGATCTAGGCCACCAACCCACCTTAGGCCAGGAGACTAAGCAAAGGTGGACTTGGATGTGGAGGTACAGCCCAGGCTTCCAGGATTCATACATCTCTTCTCCAGGGAGAATCCTTCCAGTCGTGATTCAGGGAGAGAAAATCCCAAACCACAGAACAGTTTTTCAGCATACTTCCTGGCAGCTGTCTAGAACATATTATGAATTATCTTCAGGTAATGTCATGAAGGACACAGCACTTGCATGCCTGAGCCAAATGGTGATATAGAGCACACACCTCAGGTGCCATTCATTATTCCTTGGACCCAAGAAGCGGATGGGAATGGATAATTAATATTCTTTGAAAGTCTGAAAACTTCCAGCTGACTCTAATAGAGATACCTGGACCCAAGAGCCTTTTCCAGGGAAGAACATTCACACAAGCTTTTGCCTAAGATGAAAAGTCACCAACTAGTGTTTCATGGAGCTGGAGAAAACTCAGAATCTGTATAGATTCTCTGTCTACCAACACCATAGGGCTGTGTCTAAAGAATTTTCAGGAAGGTCAGTTAGAGTGATTTGAAATGCCTTCAAGTTTTATAATTAAGGCCCATGAACCTTGGGAAAAGCCTCCAAAATATTTAAACTAAACAACCACAAATGCTACCAAACATCACTTTCTCATAACTTCAAAGCCTTCCTTGGCACTCCATTGCCCAGCAAATTAATTCCAAACTCCTGGTATTTCACGTAAGCCCTCCATGATCTGTACCCAATCTATGATTCTAAACTCCATTCCCACTACATCTGTCCATGTACCCTGTGCTCCAGCCATACCTATCTGATCTTTACTCATCAAACACACTCTCTACTTTGGCCCATACTTTTCTTCTCCACATCTTCTGAGCCACCACCACTACCATCATCACCACTACCCATCTGTTCTACTCTTTTCTAGGGAACCAGCTCAGTTTCCACATGCTCCATGAAGCTTTCCACTCTAGATCAGAATCAGCTACTAACTTTCTATTCCCACTACATGTCCTACAGAAGGAAACACCAACCTAGAGATTAATTTAGGTCAAATGCTCCTTCATTAATTCATTCATAAACACCTACTGAGCTGCTAGAGTATGCCAAGACCCCAGCACTCTGCTACAGGCTGTCCCTCTACAAAGTTGAACAAGGCACAATTGGGCCCTTGGGCACTAACAGTTTAACAGGATGGTCAGATAATATAATACAAACTGCATAATAACATAACAATTGCTCTAGGCACAGGGCTAATAGAGTAGGAGGCAGAGGTGGTCCTGGCACAGATGACATATGTGCTCCACAAATAAGTTAATTCAGAACCAGGTGCTACTGAAGAAACCTCAGGAAGCCTAGAAAAGATCTTGGGAGGTATGTGACTGATGCATGGAAGGAAAAGGCCTAGTTAGAGATCAACTCAACAGTACTGCTGACTCTGTTCCCCAGGGAGGCCTTAGGGAGATTCACAGTATCTCCACTGACACAGCCTTCCCAGGTAAAATCAGGCTAGACCTTATTCGGGGTGCAGGGAAAAATGACAACAAAAATTAAGAGCTTTCACCCCCAACTTAAGTTGCATTCAATAAATATTTGCTGGGCCCTATCAAGTGGCCCTGAGTCATTTTCTGCATTACCTTGAAGACTGGGCCTCAATTGCGCAAAGCCATAGTTATTCCCATGAGTGTTAAGAATGCTGCTCCTGAAGAACTTCCTCCATAGACCAATGCATTTGCCTTTCTGCATTCTCAATTGCCCCACCAGACTGTCAACTCTAAGAAGATAGGGCAAATGCAATGAATGTGTCATGATGATGGAGGAGTATGTTGCTATGGGGGTAGTAGTGGGGTGAGGGATTGGGGGGTACATGGGGACCTCATATTTTTTGAATGTAATATTTTTTAAAAAGGAATTTAAAAATTAATCAATTAATTAATTAACTTTAAAAAAGAAGAAGATAGGGACTGCAATGACCTGGTTCACTTGTAGTCACATTCTCCCCCCTGGAATGCCATGTTTAAAAGAAATCTTACTTGGAAGCATGCCTGAATGAAATAGAGCATAGCAAAACTTTTGGGGGTAGGCCAGAATGTGTACTCATTTTCTATTGTTGCTGTAACAAATTACCACAAATTTAGTGGTTTGAAACAACACAAATCTACCATTTTATACATCTGTAGGTTAAAAGTCCAACACAGGTTTAACTGGCTAACATCAAGGTGTCACCAGGGCTGCATTCCTCTGTGGAGACTCTAGGGGAGAATTTCTTCCCTTGCCTTTTCCAGCTTCTAGAGGCTACCATGTTTCCTGGTTCATGGTCTCCCTCCTCCATCTCCAAGGCCAGCAAGGATGTACCTCTCTGATCATTGTTCCATAGTCACATCTCCCTCTTTGACTCTCCACCTCTGCCTCCTTCTTCAACTTTTAAGGACCCTTGTGATTGCATTGGGATCACCTGAATAATCCAGGTTAATCTCTCTATTTTAAGGTCAGTTGTTAATCAACCTTAATTCCATCTGCAGTTTTAATCCTCATTTTCCATGCAACATAGCATATTCACAGGTTTCAGGGAGTAGGATTTGGGTGTCTTTGGGAGGCCACTATTCTGCCTACCACAATGTCCAATCCACCTCAGCCCAGGGTTCTGCAGATTATGAAGCAAATAGTGACCATGAAGGAAAATCCCACTGTATGCAGCCAACATGGGAAACAAATCTGGCTCCTCTCTCTGCCCACCAAATTCAACAGCTACCTGTTGCCTCCTGCTGCCCCACCTAACCAACTATCCCCCAGCTACATCCCAGAGAGGACTGGAGATTCATAATGGACTGAGAAGTTCAGAGAATAAAGGTCCATGGGAAAAGACACATTCCAGGGAGGATCTCACAACTATGATTGCCTTCTCATTCTATCCAAGCAAAGCGTTTTTCAAAGGCAAGTGTGTTTCTTATTCGTTTCTGGATTCCCTCTTTCCTTTCTCACTCCAACAGGAGTATGCTTGCCTCTGGGCAGAGAAGTCCAAAACTGTCAGAGAATTAGCACGTGTGGGAGAAGCCTGCAACGAGTGCCCAATAGGAGTTGATGAATAAATACTGTTGCATTTTTGCCCCTCAATAGGACAATTCTAAGACATGGTCTACACTGCCATGCAGGTGATCCCCATGGAATTGAGCTCCAATTGACTGCAGCAATAACCAATTCACTAACACAACAAGAGTTAGCAAAAACTTGTCACAATTTGCCTGGGACTTTTCTGGTTTCTGCTTTGAATGTCTCACATCCCAGGAAACCCCTCCATCCTGGGCAAACAGGGATGACTGGTCACCCTGAACACAACACACTCGTTTTCCCACTGCTCAACTGGTGCTTCCTGGAATCACCTCTCAAATAAACTACTTAGGCCCAAATCCTTGTCTCAGGTCTGCTTCTGTGAACAGGCAAATTAAGAAAAGCCCTGTGGTCCAGTTTGTGTCTCACAGGCCACACGAACCATTACGGCCACGCAGGCTGTGCACTCCAAAACTCCAGGGGGCGCCATCCACACAGACTATGATGTAGTGATACCTGCATATAGTGCATCACAGACCATTAAATAACAGCTGGTATCACTGATGGGGCCCTCTGTCAGGTTATTCTGAGATTAAATTATCCTTTCCCTCCCTCCCACCACACGGGAAAGAAAAAGCACATGTTACAGGAGAAAATCCTTCCATAAAGACGGAGCAGGTTTAATCCTTCCCCGCCCTTCTCCTCACCCCAGCCCTGCCCTGCCCTTTTCCAGATGTTTCCTTTTAGTCATGGTAGGAGCTGAGCAGTGGACGAGCTGCATGACCGTGCCTGAACATCCTTCACAATCGATTGAGCTGTGGCAGCTGGGCTTGCCCCCACATGGGGAGAGCTCTGTGCAGACAGCAACTCTGCAGGGGAAACCAGAGCGCCTTAGGGACCTGAGGTGGCTGGCCGGGTTCTCTGCTACTCTCACTCAACTTCAATTAACAGCCCTGGAAATTAGGAAGAGTTTTCTGGACTTGACATGCCTCCCACAAGCGCCAGTTTGGCCTCACCTGGGGAGTCACTCCGCACCCCCAGAGATAGGGGGCAGCTTTAGCAGTGGACATCTGGACACCCTAATGAGGCCAGCCCAGGATGGGAGCTCAGCTAATTGCTCAAATCTGCCGTGATGTCTGGCTTCCAGCTGCCACGTCTGGCAGCACCATTTGGATGTCTTGAGTTTACTGTGAGGTTGGGACCGAGAGACCCTGAGGAATGGGGAATGTCAGCCGGGGTTCATGCTGAAGCAATTAAGGGGGCATTTGCTGGAGGTGAAGAACTGAAGAACGGTGGGATAATAAAATAAAAATAGCATAGCTTGCTGACATCTTACCAGGAAATCCACAGTCAGCAGCCAAGATGGACCATTCCAGGAATACTAAGCCTGTGGTGTGTGATTGCAGAGTGTGGGGAGGAAGGCTAGAAAATGGGCTGGGTCCTATATATGTATTGTCCTAAATGATATTGCAGGGACAGGTGCTGTACATTATATATTCTGCCATAACCCACTGAATGGGCTGGGGGAGAGTGTAAACTACAATGTAAACTATAATCCATGCGGTGCAGCAGTGCTCCAAAATGTATTCACCAAATGCAATGAATGTGCCACAATGATGAAAGAGGTTGTTAATGTGGGAGGAGTGGGGTGGGGTGGGTGTAGGGTATATGGGAACCACTTATATTTTAATGTAACAATTTTTGTGATTTATGTATCTTCAAAAAAATACAATGAAAAGAAAAGAAAAGAAAATGTGCTGGGTCCCAAACCAGGAGCCTGGGCTCTCAAGATGCAAATCGGCCAGATTGTTGCCCTTCCTCACACTCCTCATCTCTCACCTTTCCTCAAACCAAGGAGGACTCTACTTATCCATCCCAAGCCCAGGCTGACCCTGCAGCCATCGAAGTTTAAGCCTCAGGGCCTCACTGGCACAGGCCAGTTTCAAGGTCCCAGAAAGAGTCCTTGTGATGTTTCACACAGTGATGTGTTTTTGTGAAATTTGCAAAGGAAGGACATTTTAACCATAATAAACAAAGGCTGTCATCTCTTTTCACTCTGACTTTGCCCTTGTCATACATTCCTTCCTGTCCAGCGGTGTTGGCAAGGTGGGGCATTTAGCTACAAGAGAGTTGAATTTAGGGGATACTTAGTTTTAGTTTAACGGGATATGTTTATGTGGTTCACGGTTTCTTCCATTTATTGGTGTAGCTATCCCGTTATAGGAATAGCTTCCTAACCCTACTGCCCACTGTACAGACTCATCCAGCGTCATGGCACAAAGGTGCAGGGAGAGCCTATCAGGATATGAATGTGTCCTATGATACACAGAACTGGAAGTATCTGCAAAATGTAAAAGACTCGAGGTTTGGAATATAAGAGCCAAAAGCTAGTTTGTGGGAAATTATTCAGTCATTGTCCTGAGGACAATAATATGAGGAAAATTTGCAGCAAGTGAGGGCATGCTAACATGGATCCATTGAACAAGAAGTCCATTTGTGATCTGCTGGTCAGGGAGGACATGGGGGAGGGAGGGGGAGGGACTTAGTGACCTATTGGTCTGGAGAAGAGTCAGAAGAAAATTGGATTAAGAGTAATTCAGCTAAAACCCCATTTTTAGATCTTTCTCATAGGGCAAAGCAGTAGAATATGGACACAGCAGACTGGTACAGAGCTTGAGTGTAAGATATGATACTGACTCTCAGGGGATACAAGGAGAAAGTAGAGTGAAACTCTCAAATTAAGTTGAGAAACTCCAGATGGAGGGACCAAGTCGGCTATTGGTTATATAAGTCTGGAGCTCAGAGAAGACGTCTGGCTTCAAATTATAAATTTGGGAGTCATCAGAAAAATGGTGGTATTTAAATCCATGAAAATGAATTAGATCATCCAGGGAGTGGGTTAAGGAGGGAAGGAAAGGGGAGAGAAAAAGAAGGAAGAGGAGAAGAAAGGAAAAGAGAGGAGATGAGAAAAAGAGAGCAGAAACTAGGACAAAAGAACCAAAATATTTAGATACCAAGTGAAGAAGCCAGCAAAGCAAAAGTGACCCAAGAGGTAAAAGGAAAACTAGGGGAAGTGTTATCTTGGAATCCAGAAAAGAATAATTCAAAAAGAACAAAGTGGTCCACTAAGCCAAATGTTGCTGAGATATGCATCTATGTTTCTGCCTTTATCAGATGATCTGTGTGACTAAAAGTACCAAACACACATTGGTCAGGGTTAAAGGGACTTGTCCAAGTGCCAGCAGGACTGTGGGTGAGAAAGGTTGTTCTGACCATAACTGACTGGGAGGTCACAGAGCTGTCCAGAGAGAGGCCAGGCAGTGATGCATCTGTCCTCAGGTAGACAGTGGCCAGTAAAGTTGGAACAAATTCAGAGGAACAGAGTTGCCCTAGTGTAGGTCTTGCTATCTGTTAAGAGGGCCAGGAGACTTCATCAGAGAATCCAACATCCGTCATAAGCCAGTGTCAGGCAGAGAAAGACCACTGGGATCACTGATTAGAAAAGTGAGCAAAAATTCAGTGGATGAGTCATTTCCTTTCAAGTTCTGTTCCTGCTTTACTCTGGAGTCCATCACCAGTCTCATCATTCTCAGCTTTTGTTTGCCACCTCATTCTCAGTGGAAAGAGAATTACCTGAAAACACCACAAAAGCAGCATTTCCCAAACAATCTTTCGCAGAGTCTCAGTGTCAGCGGAGGGTTGGAGCTAGCCCGTCCCCGCTCAGGAAGATGATTGTGTGTTTATCTCTTCTCGACTCCGTGTGCTGTAGCTTCATGCTGGTAACTTGAAATTGGCTGTGGTAGAAGGATTTGCACTGTGAAAAACAGCAAACACTACCACTTGGCCTTTTTTTTTTTCTTTTCCAGAGAGCCAGTTGTTAAGTATTGCCAGCACACCTCTGATTAATGTCGCAGAAGATGTAACATGGTTTGCCAAAGGAGGGGTTAGACAGTTAAGGTCAAATACTCTGAGGAAACACAAGTTAAGTCCCTTTCTTGGAGATTTTCAGTACACAGTAGTATATTAAAGACTCAAAGAACTCTCTAATTTTTTTTAAAACCAAGAGATGTCCAAACTTATTTGGCCATAGAACTCTTTTTTATGAAACACCTATTTACTGCCATCTGAAGCTCATACTCCTTTAGACTATTTTCTTTAACAAAACTAAGATGTTAGCATTGAAATAGAGATCTAAATTAGCCATAATAGTTCTGCTCTTCATTCCCAGAGCTATTTTGAGAGGTGCGTGGATGATGAATGTTTGCAACCATTGCTGTGTCTGCTGACAGGCACGTATTATTTATGACTTGAGTTCTGGGTGGTGATTGCTGTCATTAATAATGATGGCTTAGCCCCAAGGCTGGGGAGATGGTGGATCTGGAGTCTCTCTCACTTAACCTGACATTCCTGTGATACAGGAGTTGGGGCTGTAAAGCTCAAAGCACTTAGTATCAGCACGGGGAGTGCTAGATTTCAAATTCTTTCCTCATTCAAGCACAGGCACTTGGGGGCCTAGGGCAGGGGTCGCTCTCTAACTGTGGAAACCACCGCTGGCTAATAGATTGAAAGGGGAAGCTCCTGGGGACCTGGTGGAGCAGAACAACTGTGTTCATTAAGAGAGCCAGGAAGCGGCCATGGGGGTCTCGTCCATCGACAACTTGGCAGGACACAAAGTATTTTACCGAAAGGACTCTCACAGCTGGAAGGAGCAGGTGCAGGCAGAGCAGAGCCTGTACAAATGCTGGAGAGAGATTAAGGCAGGAAGGAAATTGGATTTTCCCAAGTTCCAAGGGGGTGGGGGAAAGATGCATTAAGAGGGGTGAAGGGAGAGAGAAGGAGGCTGAAATTGATTTAGGGCTTGAAATAAATATCCTTAACAGCAAAGGGGCTGTCGTTCTGCATTTTAACAATTTACAGACAAAACCTTCAGCATTAACTGAACCCATGCCTTGAACAGAGGGGGAGATTATCAGTTGCTGAACAGGAAAAACTAAACTAAACAGAAAACTTTCACATTCTCTTCCGCCCCACCCCCCACCCCAAGAACAGGATCTGGTGCCAGGAAAAAACTGCTTCCCCTACTTGCCCTCTGCCCCTGCCCCTCCAGTGTTCCCAGCTCTCTGAACATCAGGGTATCTTCTCGGCCTTGGTCCTGGTGCTGGCCCCATCCTCCAGGGCTGGGCTGATAGCTCAGGAAAGGCAGGTCTCCCCAGGGCAAAGAGGAGGGGCAGAGCCAGCTTCCAGAGAAAGACCAAGTGGAGGGTGGCCACCACATTTCCAGAAGGCTATTCAGTTCTGCCCCTGATCTCGTTCAACTTGGGACCATTTCCTCCACCTCTAATTCCATCGGTTTGGAAATAGTGTTTTCTTTTTCTAGATTTGAGTCACAGAAACAAATCTGAGAAGGTCAGCTAGATAGGATAACACAGTTCGTTTAAAAACCAATATAGGGAAACGGACTTTGGCCCAGTGGTTAGGGCGTCCGTCTACCATATGGGAGGTCCGCGGTTCAAACCCCGGGCCTCCTTGACCCGTGTGGAGCTGGCTCATGCGCAGTGCTGATGCGCGCAAGGAGTGCCGTGCCACGCAAGGGTGTCCCCCGCGTGGGGGAGTCCCACGCGCAAGGAGTGCGCCCGTGAGGAAAGCCGCCCAGCGTGAAAAGAAAGAGCAGCCTGCCCAGGAATGGCGCCGCCCACACTTCCCGTGCCGCTGACGACAACAGAAGCGGACAAAGAAACAAGACGCAGCAAATAGACACCAAGAACAGACAACCAGGGGAGGGGGGGGAATTAAATAAATAAATAAATCTTTAAAAAAAAAATAAAATAAAATAAAAAATAAAAACCAATATAGGATATAGGGTCATGGAATTTAAAAACAGAATCCATCTGCATTCCCAGAAAGGCAGGTACTTCATCCATATGCTGATGGAGTCCCCGTGTGGCTGCACTTGTAAATGATGAGGGGTCCAGGTGGTCTTTTCTGCCCTGGACATTAGCCCCTCCAGATGTAACACCGAGGAAGATTTTAGAACAGGATGGATAGGCTTGCATTCAAAGAAAACGGAAATTACACTAGTGAAATCCTTGCTATTATCCATATTCAATCTTCAAAGAGTGGTTGACATTCTACAAAGTAAATCTCACAGTATTATATTTGGTCCTCAAAATAACCCCAGGATTCAGGTGATATTACAATCCTCATTTTCCATTTGAAGAAATTGAGGCTCAAAGAAGTGGAGGGCAGGTCCCAGGTCTCACAGCTGGTGTGCAGATCTCAATCCTTGCTCCTTGCCCAACCCCTTGCCATACTTCTCTGGAAAGCAGGGATCAGCCATGTACCCCACAGGGTCCCCAACAGAGAGACCTGGGCAGGCAACTACTCAAGTGAAGATGGAGGAGGGGTGCCTCCTTCTTGCTCTTAATGTTGACTCTTGGTGCTTATTTCTCAACAGATCCCTATCTGCTGGTCCCTGGTCTCATCCCACTAGCCTAATCCACATACCAGATTGCTGCATTCATTGAGGTGGCTAGAAATGTGCAAAGAATACAGCCCCAAAGGCCGATCTCAGCCCTTTTCTCCCTAAGGGACCTGCCAGAAAGGGAAGGGCCCCCTTGAGCTAGAAGGTAGAAGGAAAATGATAGGGAAAAGGAAAAAGCACTCAGAAAATGTTGTTGAACTGATTATTCCCCAGATAAGCCCACTGAGCAGATCACAGCAGATATCTTGTTCTCTCAAACAAGGGAGTCTCAGGCTTTCAACCAATCCTAAAATCATTCTCATTTTTGTTTGAACCATTTCCAGCCAGGACCAGAACCCAGCTCAGTATCCCAATAAGAAAAGAGATTCAGTAAAACTGTGAGAAAATCACCTCCAGCTTTTGACCCTCAGACCTATCTTTATGCTGCCTCTCTCTCCTGAATCACTCCCTACATCTGGTTATTCTTTCATCCTAGAACCTTCAGTGGTTTCTTACTGACTCTAGGATGAACTCCAAATTTCTCTGCAAGGCATTTCACAGCTCTGTACCATTCAAAGTCTGCTCATGCAATGCATGTATGAATATATTAATGGATAGATGGATGAATGGATGGATGGATGGATGGATGAATGGATGGGCAAATGGACCTAATAATTAATTTTCTCTTAGAATCTTTCCTCTCTGTCCATAGGGGAGTAACAGTCTTCCATCCACCACTGGGAAAAATTAAGTACTTCATCCCTGTACTAGTCAGCCAAAGGGGTGCTGATGCAAAATACCAGAAATCTGCTAGCTTTTATAAAGGATATTTATTTGGGGTAGGAGCTTATAGATACCAGGCCATAAAGCATAAGGTACTTCCCTCGTCAAAGTCTACGTTTACTTGTTAGAGCAAAATGGCTGCTGATGTCTGTGAGGGTTCAGGCTTCCTGGGTTCCTCACTTTCCAGGTCTTGCTTCACTCTGAGCTTAGGGTTCCTCTCTTCCTGGGGCTTGCTTCTCTTTCCTCTGTGCACTTACTTCCTGGGGCTCTACCTTAAAACTTCAGCATCAAACTCCAACATCAAAACTCCAACATGAAAAACCTTCCAGCATCAAAAAGTTCCAACTCTGTCCTTTGCCATGCCCTACTGACGTGGCCCAATCAAAGCCCTAGTCATAATTTTCTTTAAGATTTATTTTTTTTTATTTATTTCTCTTCCCTTACACGCCAACCCCCCCCCCCCCATTGTCTGCTTTCTGTGTCTATTCACTATGTGTTCTTCTGTGTCTGCTTGCATTCTTGTCAGCAGCACCAGGAATCTGTGTCTCTTTTTATTGCATCATCTTGTTGCATCAGCTATCCATGTGTGTGGCGCCACTCTTGGGCAGGCTGTGCTTTTTTCTTTTCACATGGGGTGGCTTTCCTTGCAGAGTGCACTCCTTGCATGTAGGGCTCCTCTATGCAGGGGATACCCCTGTGTGGCATGGCACTCCTTGCATGCATCAACACTGCTTATAGGCCAGCTTACCACATGGGTCAGGAGGCCCTGGGTTTGAACCTTGGATCTCCCATGTGGTAGGCAGACACCCTATCAGTTGAGCCAAATCCACTTCCCCCAATCATAATTTAATCATGCCCAGGTACTTTACAAACATAATCCAATATCTATTTTTGGAATTCATAACTATATCAAACCCCTTTTCCTACATATACCTTCCCGCCTCCCACCACCACCACCACATACATACCTTCTACGTACTACTAGCATACAGGACTATTCTTTTTATAGACTATATCCAACCTCTCAAACTAGAGGGGCCAAGGGAAGGGCCATACCATAAAATGTGAGCTACCCTGGAAGCCCAGCTCCAAGACTTTTAGGACCAGTGAACAGTGCTGACCCACATAAAGACACTTCCTTCTCAAGCCTCCATTTCCTGGTTTGCAAATTTGACACCTTCAGATTTGGTGAGAGTTGGGAGTTCAAAAGCCCCTCTTTGGGAGTAAGCAATGTTCCTCAGCTTTTTAGGTACCTGCCAGCTAGAGAGTGAAGCTGCTGAAAGAGATTTGGAAAAGCCCCCAAAGTATTTAGCAAATGGGGTATCTATGAGTGTGACTCCAGCCCAAAGCTGTGTGACAGGCTGGAGGGAGCCTGAACAAGACAGCTATTAAGAGGGGCCCCAGGGTGTCCAGACTGTCAAGGCCAACTCTTCCCCACTACCTACTCCAGCTCCTGCCAGTGATCTGAGCAGCCAGCAAGAAACTTCTATAACTCCTTTCTGTATTCCCTGATCCCTGATACCTTGGGGTCAGAGTACACATTCTCTTCCACGGTCATATTAGACTAGCATCTCTCTTTTATCATTCTTAACCTTTTTAGTCATCATAATGAAGAGCCCTGTTCATTGCTCTCCAGTGAGCAGAGGCTGTGAATATTTATTGTGAATTTTGAATAAGAGCTCTATTTAATATTACCTTTTATGAACACACACTCCTTTCCCGATAGGTGCTTAATGGGCCAGGGTTAAGTAATGAGGGAGGCTACAGATTCCCCATGCTTGTTCTCCAAACCATCTATCTTTCAGAGCTTCCAGTAGTGAAATAGGAAGGACTGCTACATGACCACTTAGCCAACCAGGGCTCCAGCATAGCCTTTGCCAGGCCTGGCCCAGCACTGTTCTAATGGATGCCCAAGCATGGACCAAAACAGAGCATCACATCCTGGGTCTAATGGAAGCTGGCCTAGAGGCTCTGCATAGCCAGCAGTAGAGAACAGAGGTTAAGAATCACAGGCCAGTGCTCCACTAAGAATAGGGGGTTAAGAATCACAGGTCTGTGCTCCACTAAGGAGCTCCCTGATACTGTGCCCTTCTCACTGTATCAACAAAAACTATAAAGCACTAGGGGAGTAACCTACCAGCAAATGTGAAAGAACATTATGCAGAAGAGCAGACAGAGTTGAAAAAATACTGTGTTCATGCAAAGATTTCAATTGTCCCTGATTAATCTGTAAATTTAATGGGCTCACAATTTTCAGAAAATTTGACAAGGGACTCTAAAACTGATATGGAAAAATAAGTGTATAAGAAAAGTCAAGACAATATCGGGTAAATGAAAACAAAGAACAAAGAAGGAATTTTATCCCATTAGATAAAATAATGTTAAGACCCTAGGGTTATTAGTTATTTTTAAAGTGTGGTGATGCAAAGGAATAAATGAATAGATCAATGTTATAGAACAGAAAACCTAAAAATCAGCTCACGTGTGGTAGGCAGGATGATGCCTCCCCCACAGCCTCATCCCCAGAACCTGTGAATAAGGGGGAATTAAGGTTGCTAATTAGACGAGCAGACTTGAGATGGGGAGGTTATCCAGGTGGGCCCAATGTCATCACAGGGTCCTTATAAGTCAGAGGGAGGGATGAACCAGCCACAGAGTGAGGCAGCCTGAGGAAGACTCGAGCTGCCTTCGCTGACTTTAAGATGGAAGCAGGCCTTGGTCAAGGAATGCAAGCAGCCTAGAAGCAGGAGGAAGCAAGGGAATGGCTTCTTCCACATGCCCCCCCCATGCCCCCATACCCCCCACCCTCCACCCCCCTGCCTCCAGAAGGAGTGCAGCCCTGCTGGCACCTCTATTCTAGCCCAGTAAGACATTTCACACTCTGGCCTCCAGAATTATGATTTAATAAATTTGTGTTGTTAATCAGCATGTAATTTGTTACAGGAGCAATAGGAAACTACAATATTATGTCAATGAAGTCATTAAGATAGGGTAAAAGTAGCATTTCAAACAGCTGGAAAATGACATATTAGTAGATACTAAGATAGTTAACTATTAACCTGATTAAAAAATAAAGGCAGATTTCTATGTCATGCCATTCACAATGAAGTCCAGATGGATTAAAAACCTTAAAAATAAACACGAAAGTACTGGAAGAAAATATGTGAGAACGTGTTTATGACTCTGGAGAAGGGATAACATTTACAATATTAAAATAGAAAGCATTTGTATATAAACACACAATAAACTAAGTAAAAAGACAAGCAAAAAATGGGAGAACCGTATTTGCAACACACATACGAAGTATTCTTTAATTTCTGTTGTTTTTCTCTTTGACAGTGAAAGTGAATTACTTCACTAATTAAAAACAACAAAGGGGAAAAAAGGTGGAAGAATCTGTCTACCATCCTCCTTTCTTCCCAGGAATGGGACTGGTATAAAGGGGAAATGCTATGAAACAAAAAGCACCATGGGAGGACAAGGCTATGTTTTACTGAAGTGAAAAACAAATCACAGTTTGGGGGGGGCATTTCCTCACTCCATCTTCCCCACATTCCCCAGAATCTCTTCCTTGCAGACCACTGTGGAGCCTGCTAAGCTCAGCCAGTGATCATGGAAAACACTGATGGGAGGCTAATCAGGACCTGCTGAGCATAGGGTGGAAACACAACGGGCCATTTCCTCTTTCTCCTCTTCTTCCTGGCACACAGCAAGGCTCCATCTCAAGCCTCCCATTTTTTTTAATCTCTTTCCCCTCCCCCCCAGTTGTCTGTTCTCTGTGTCTATTTTGCCGCATGTTCTTTTTGTCCGCTTTCTGTTGTTGTCAGCGGCACGAGAATCTGTTTCTCTCTTTAGTTGCTTCATCTTGTGTCAGCTCTCCATGTGTGCAGCGCCATTCCTGGGCAGGCTGAACTTCTTTCGTTCTGGACGGCTCTCCTTACGGGGCACACTCCTTGCACGTGGGGCTCCCCTACGTGGGGGACACCCCTGCGTGGCACGGCACTCCTTGTGAGCATCAGCACTGCACATGGGCCGGCTCCACATGGGTCAAGGAGGCCCCGGGTTTGAACGGCAGACCTCCCATGTGGTAGACGGACGCCCTAACCACTGGGCCAAGTCTGCTTCCTCAAGCCTCCCTTGCAGAGAAGTGGGTCCCTGTGCCTGAGTTCTGGTCCATGATATGTGGGCCAGAACTGCCATTCTAGACCTAGCACATGAAAACCTCACATACTCCATGCTTTTTCTTCATTTTTCCTGCTTGATAAGGATGAGTATGCAAACTTGAAGTCATGTGTTACAAAGCCATCAAATGAAAGTAATTTGGTTTCCTGAATCATTTCTAGAGGAGAATCATAAAGGGAACAGAAATACCCATATGGAGCTTTATGGGAGATGGGGAAAAAACTTATTTTAACTCATATACTATCGAGGTTTTCTTTGTTTCAGCAGCTAGCACTACCAATGCTAATTCAGAAGCCAACCTGACTTCTTTTGGGGAATATTTCTTGATCTGACATCTCCTCAGCAGGCCTACTGGGTCAATTATTATGCTAATGATCTTGGCTACAAACATCTTTTTATTCTCTCTTTTATGATTTCCTGGGCTAGGACTCTGCAAATAATATTTCTGCCTTGCCTGTGGGTTCCCTGTTATGCTCTGACAGTAGGCGGCACTAGAGGGAGACTGCAAGGATGAAAGAAAGGAGAAGGGGCCTGCTCCTTCCTGTCTGGCCTGTTTTTCACTTCCTGTTTCTGGAAGTGTCATCATGGCATACTTTGTCTTCACCCCAGCAGAGGTGGTTCATTCCAGAACCAGCCTCGTCATCTCCCTCAGGGAAACCAACACCAGCTCAGAGGTCTGAGTTCCAGTTCTACAGAACCCCTCCTCTGAGTTTTTGAGTTTTAATCATTCCAAGCTCATTGTCTTGTTTCCTCAGCCCTAGGAGTGGGAGCTGGCTCCTGCAGGTGCTGCTCTATGATATCCCTTTCACGTTCAATACCTAGTTAGCAGTTCTTTTTGCTAAATTATCTCCATCAGAAACCACATCAGTAATTTTATCTCATACCTGGGCTTTGCCAGATGCAACCACACTCTCCTGGAGCTGCCTGGAGTTCCTCAATCATCACAGCAGTACCAATCATGCAGGATGAGCAAAAGAGACTTCCTTTGTCTTCTTCCATTGAGCACCCTTGCCTTCCCTAGATTTGGCCATGCCCTGACAAAAGCAAATCACCAAAGATGCTCCTGTCACCTACACCACACCTAAGGCTGCAAACTGGAGATACAAGAATGTGACAAGGAGTGATTTGTCATGTGTCCACTGTCACCACTTGAACAGCCACACACTGGAGCGCCACTTCCATTTCAAGGAAGAGCAGGTGAGCCATAGAAAGATGTCCCTACTGTTGCCACTGACACCCTGCTTCCAAATGGCTACCCTATTTACCACTCTCTCTGACACAGATTCTACCTAGAGGGGGAACACAGAACCTGGAAAGAGGAATGCTGTTCCTTAAACATTAGGTTTTGTTCATGTGTGTATCATCCCCATCTCAAAGCACACACATCTAAGGGCACAAAGATGAACTTGCATAAGACTAACTCTTTAGGGGATACATGTTTGCATCCATTGTCTGCATCTATCCTCTTTGCCTTTCACATGGTAGGCATTCAGTAAGTCTAGATGGATTGGACTGCAATGGAACTGAATTGAGAGAGAGCTACCAGCTAGAAAATTGCCTCCTCTGAGAAACCTTCCCACCTTCCCCTCAGAGAGAGCTGCTTTTTATTCCCTCCTCAGTGCTTCCTCAACTCTTGACTAGCACTTCCATTTCAGCCCTCACCAAGGAGGGTTACAATGCATCTGTTTCCATGTCTGCTTCCTAATATACTAAGAACTCCCCAAATGCAAAGTCACTGGGTCTTTTTCATTTTGGAATCTCCAGGTCTGGCACACAGGTGGTATTCAAAGGACAGCAAAGTAAATAAATCAATGAACTAAACCCTGGTGGAGAGAAGCAGCATTTCCACCATTAGAAGTTACAGTTCTAAATATGTGAACTTTTAAAGGCAAAGTAAAAAATAAGAAATGTAGGCTCTTAGCTCTTAGCACCATAAAGGCATCTGACAGGGCATCAGTTCCATCTCTCCCATGCAGGAAATTCCTCAAAAGTTATGAGACTTGAATAACTGACTTGAATACACCCAGCAATCAGGAGTTCACTGCATTACCAAAACAGTCCATTCCACTGTTAGACAGCTTTGATTGTTAAAACTTTCCTCCTTAGGGTTAGCCAAAACTTTCCTTCTCTCTGTTGACTCTAGTTGTACCCTCTAGAGAAGACATCTCTAAAGCGTTTCTAATTACACCAGAGAGTCTAGATCCATGCCACCGTCAGAAGCTCTGGGCCACTTCAGATCTGTCACTTGTGGTAATTATCTAGCACATTTATGGAGTTCATCTCTCTGCCTACAACTAGGATTGACAAACATATACCCTAATCTATTCTGAAGAGTAGCCATAGAAAAGCAATCCAACCCACTACTCCAGTCTTGGTACTGAATCATCCTAGTGCTCAGTTCTAACTTGAATTCTTCTTATGGCATTCTCTGTCTCTTGCCTCAGTGATGAAAGAGAACTTTGGGCCCTGCCCACCACATAAAGAATAGCCAATCCGTCTCTTTTTGTCCTCCTCCAACTCAAAGCCCTTGGCAGCCCTGCCTCCCCTTTTCTGAGCTGATTCAGAGGTTCTGAGGGAACAAAGCCCTGCCTTAAGCACACTCTCTGGCCATGTGACCGAGTCTACAACATCCCAGTGACCAAAGGAGCCAGGAAGCCATGGCTCCATGAACTGTGCCAGCATGACCCAGGACACATTCCAAGTCCCCTGTGCCTACAATGCCCTCCCCACTCCCCCACCCCCTGCCCCGGACAGCCACATGTGGGAGCACCACCTCCACTAGGGAATAGATGGACGTAAGGACCAGCAGGTCCCTCCTGGCAGGCCTATTGTGGACTCTCTCCCTCCTCATGCTGGCTGGGCCTGAGGAGCAGCAGCCCCCATGCCGTGAGCTTAATTATTTTGCAAGAGGACAGTCTGTAGCTGGACCTCCTCTTTGTTCTCAGCGAAAGCCGAGCATGGGCAACAGAACAAAGGCGGGTTTTTGCAGAACCCGGGCAGGGGAGAACCCATGCTGTGTTTTTGGGTCTGAGCCCATGTGTAGAAGGGGTTGAGGATGTGGGGACTGGAAAGCATGAGGATGGGGGTCAGAGAGAACCAAATCCCCATCTGAGTACTCAAGCAGCCCCCTAACTGGGCTCCTATTAGACCCAGCCATATCTGAATTGATTTCTGGAAAGTTAGAGATAAATGCCTCAAGGGCTTCTCTACATGCACACATAGTCCCTGCCCCCTGCCTACCTGTCCCATCCTCTTGTCCCTGGAAGGACCTTCTCTGAAAAGGGTCTCCTTTTCCATTTTTGGAAAATGTACTGTCTAGGAGCGGGTGTGAAATTTCTGTTGCTCTCCTGATCCAGGGCTTTGATTCTTATTATCAGAATGTTCTTCCTCATGTCTAGCCTAAATCCCTCATGCTATCTCTTCTCTGGAGACTCATAAAAGTCTATTAGGGCATCCTTTAATGTGATAGAATGGGATCAACAGCTCATCCCCGTCCCTCCGCCCACCCCCCCCTCCCTCGGCTCCCCCTCCTTCCCTCTCTGGAAAGAGAGATTGCTTTGGCGTAATCACCCTCGGAGGTAATGATGATGGGCTGTGTGTGCATGCTCAGGACTCCACTCTGAGAACCCCAAAAGAGCAACACCTGCTTTACAGAGGACCTCAGGGCCCCACTGGCTCACAGTGGCCAAGAGAAAGACAGGGAGAGGCCCCAGAAGTGGGGGGAGAGGAAGAGAAAAGGAGACAAGGGGAGAAGGGACTCCTGGTGCCAGCCGAGATTAACAGTCTATGCACTGAATGACAACTCCACGGGAAGTGTGGAGAAAGGACGGCCACCACCCTCCCACACCTCGGCCTGTGCACCTGTGGTTCCATAAAATCATTTTCTTTCTGTGATAGATTTCACTTGCTCTTTTCCACAGGGCATGATGTGCTTACCTCATGGGGAACACATGTGTGAAAACCCTTCCTATATGTCAAGGTCATTTCCAAATCGTCCTTTAGTCTTTTCTCTGGAATGGCTCACTCTACTTTCACTTTCCTCGCCAGCCTCAGAAGGAAGAGGAAAGGAAACTCATGAATTGCATATCGAACTAGGAAATGAAAGAAAGAAAATTTTCAGAAAATTTCCGGAAATTGTCTCATCTCATCCTCTCAGCTACCCTTATAGGTGGTTGTAATTTTATCATCCTTTTCTCAGATAAGGAAACTGAGGCTTGGAAGATAAAATGAGCCACTATAGGTCCCAGAGCTTGTAAATGGTAGTTGTCAGATAGAGCCCTAGACCCGTCAGCCTCCCAAGGCAGGGTTTTCATGGTACTTCCATCAACTCTGAGTCTCTTCTACCAACCCTGGCCTGCCCACATGTCCCCTGATTCCTTTAACTTTGCCCCTGAGCTAAGTACCTGACTCACATCTGAACATAAAGAGAAAACAGATTCATGTAGCCAACTTTGAAGACCAGCAATAACTCCTAGCTCTGGGGTCACACTTATACATGAGTCATGCAAAGATGAGGTGGCTTAGTAGAAATTTTAGCCGCAGTACAGAAGGCTCAAGAGCCAAGAAGGCCCTGTGTCAGTTTCCTAGGCCACTCAAAGCAAATAACCATGAAATGGATTGGTTTAAGCAATGGGAATTTACTCACTCATGGTTTTGAGGCCAGGAAAATGTCCAAATCAAGGTGATGGTTTCTTCCTGAAGACCACTGCTAGTGATCCTTAGCTCCTCTGTCACACAGAAAAGCACATGGTGGCATCTGCTGGTCTCTCCTTTCTCTTCTAGTTTCCATTGATTTCAGTTTCTTGCTCCCATGGCTTCTTCTCTGTCTAAATTTCATTCTCTTATAAAGGACTCTTATAAAGTGATAAGATTAAGACCCATCCTGATTAAGGTGGATCACACTTTAACCGAAGTAACCTCATCTAAAGGTCTTACTTACAATGGGTTCACACCCACAGGAATGGATTAGATTTAAGAACATATTTTTCTGGAGTGCATACAGCTTCAAACCACCAGAAGCCCCAACTCGCCTAATAGTAGAACTTCCCTGGAATTAATGTTATGCAGTGCCCAGGGCCCAAAATAGTGCTGGGAAGATATATTTGCCCAACGTGGTAGATTCCTAGATCTCTATTTTTCTCTTGAATGCATGACTGTGAATCCTAGAAAGATCTTTGAAATACATGAAACAGTATAGAAGAGGTAACAACCAGGTCATAGAGTCACAGACTGGACAGGATCCCAGAGTTCATCCAGCCAGACCCCATGATTGCAGCTCTGGGAAATTAGCAACCCAGAAAGGAAGAGTCTCCTCTAAATTGAACAAAGGCAGAAGGTGAACTCAACCCCAGGTTCCCTAAACACTCATCTAACATTCCTTCCACTCCACCAGGCATCCCAGACAGGAGGGCCTCTTAAGGTCTCCTTCCAGATGATCTCTTGAGGCAGTAAAGTGGCTGTCACAGGAAGCTCTAAGAAAGCCTAACACATTCACCCCTATCTTAAAAAGCAGTCCTTGTCTGCCCCTAGTGTTGCCAGTCTTCCTCCCACTCCATCATCTTCTCTTCCTTGGAACAAAGCCAGAGATTATTTATGTTCCCTTGCAAATCTCAACATTACAAATACACAGCCTAAGACTGTATTCTTTCCAATTGTCTCTGTGTCATCTGAGTCAAAAGAAATGGAAAGAAGACTGTTGTGTGTTGGGCAATAGGGCTCAAAATGGCTGAGGGAGGGAGTCCAAGAATAGTTAAGGGTTTACCGAGTGAGATGGGTAAGGCCAAGGTTTCCTTACAGAGCTTTAGGAGAATGAATAAAGTGTGGAGGAAAATCCAGCCCCCCATCAAATTTCAGGGAGTCCATTTCTCTGTCTCCAGCCAGGGTTCTATGGCACTAATTCACAAGAGGACCCTTTTTCAAAGTCTCAGAAGCCCCTTGACAGACTCTGGCTTCAATTTTTGTTTTATTGCTATGTTTTTGTTGTTGTTTTACTTTGACCTCAAAATGAAAAGGGCCTAGGAGCCCAACTGAGAAGAGGACAATTTTAACCCCTTGGGGAGGGCTAAAACTCTTCACCAGATCACTCTTTGCCTAGAAGACCCTTCACGGAGCTAAGAACCCCTCCCCGCCTAGAGGGAAGGCTAATCATCCTCCATCTGAGAGTGTGAGAACCTTCTCCAAGTTTGTCTGCCATTCACAGGTTTCCATGTCAGGTCATAAAATATGTGGTCAGCCCACAGTTTCCCTGAAAATGTTCAAATATTATCTTACCATGAGGGAGGTTATCTGACACAAAGATCTTGCTGCATGGCTCAGGAAAATCCTGACAGCATCAAGAAAGGTAAATAAAGACATCAAGTTCACGCCAGCCGGGGCCAGCAGCAACACAGCCCTTCGCCTGGCAGCTCTGGGATAGTTCTCAAATGTAAACACCTCTCCTCTCCCTCCCGTTTTCCCCTTTTCTCTCTTTGTTTTTTTTTCTAAGGATTAAGAGATTTCATTTTCACTGTTCCATAGATGGAAAGGGAGGTCCTTCTGACCCAATGCCAAGCACTCTGTGTTCCTTATGGTTTTGAAATGACTTGGGACAATCTGTCCCCACCACCACCACCCCTCCCATATTGTCTCCCCAACCCCTCAGAGTTCTCCCATCAGACTCCTGGGAAGGCTGCTGCAGAAACAGTAAGCCCTTTTCCATCCTACCTTGACCATCTGGAAGCCAGAGAAATTGGTGGATATGTTGCTGTCCTATTGGGGATTGGGAGGGGAGTCTGTGGGGGGATGAGAACTGACAGGGAGAGTCAGAGTTCTCCTAGGAGCCTCTCTACAATTCCTGACATCTCCACACTTTTGAGGTCAGGGTCAGAACCCTATTTATTGAGTGGGGGTGAGGAAGGCTACAGGCATTAGGCAGTCCTTCTTCCCTCTTAGACAGCTGACCTCTGGTGAGCTTCTGGAAGAAGCATTGATAGATGTAAAGAAATGGGGGAAAGTAAGGAGAAGGAGTAAGGGGTCTTGCCCAGTGTGCTGCTTATTCTCCATTTGCCCCCACCCCCACCCCATCCCATCCCAGATCCATTTTCTTCTCGGTTCTCTGCCCTGAGAGTCAGCCCACTGCATATGGCTTCACCTGGGGCCCCTTGCATTCTGTCATCTGGCTAGATTCAGCCACTGGAACAAGCCAGGAGTAGGTGAGAGCGGTCAGGTACTTTCCCCTGCTCCCTTCATCTTGGGATGCCGCATTTCTGGTAATAGTTGCATCCCTCTAAGGCTCCAGTCAACAAATCTAGCCCTCACCAAGCTCTGTGACACTCTCTCCTCCACAGGGAGTATGTGGTAATAACTTTCTGCCATTGCTAGTCACTGGGTGCCTTCACTTCCCATGTCTGCTCCATTAACATCCTACCATACCTCTTTTAGCAGTCCCTTCATTAAATTCCTTTCATTTGAACCATCTGGGACAAATGTTGTTTCTTGCCAGGTCCCTGACTGATATACCTGGATGATCAAGGCAAGCATGGAGCCCCAAGGAGGTCACATGGTGCTCAGTAGAGAAGTATAGCTTGGCTGACCACTTCCATCCCAGGTGACTATTGGTGATATCTCCAGAACAGTGGCTCTCAAAGTGTGGTCCTTGGACCAGCAGTGGCAGGATCTCCTGAGAACTTGTCAGAAATGCAAATTCTTTGGCCCTAACCCAGATCTAAGAAACCAGAAACTCTGAGTGTAGGGTCCAGCAATCTTAGTTTTAACAAGCTCTTGGGGTACCTGAAGCACAGTAAAGTTTGAGAAGCCCTGCCCTAAAACCTTAGGAGTTGTGAACTTCACTCTCTCTCTCTTCTCTATTTCCTCTTACTCCCAAGGGAGAAGGATGGGGAAACAGAGCATCCATATTTTCTAAAATCACTTAAATTAGGCTCCTGTCCCACTCCCACTCATCTAAAGACAATACCACCTGGGTGGTGGCTTAGGCTAAAAAGATCATTTAAGTGGACAATCCTTTGTCATACTTTACAAAGGAGAGAGATGCTTTTTTGCTGCTTGCCATGCTTTCTACTCTCTCAGATTCTTTGCACATAAACATATAAGATCATTCCAGACTCTGTTCTCAAATGCATGAATCCAACAGCACCTTGGCTGTAGACACTGCCTAACTCCACTGCCTTCCTTTCCTATGCCCACCTGTGTCACACAGACTGAAAAGATATCCTTTCTAAATGTCTGGAAAGTTTTCTTAGGCTCTCTCTGCTCAGATAAATAACATCCCACTCTCCTTATACCAGCTGCTTGGGAGCTAGTTCACATTTGTAGTGGAAACACATGAATTCTGAGGAAAAACAAACTTTAGTTTAAATTCTGCCTACCCATAGTACTAGCTGTGTGCCCATAACCAGTTACTTCATTTAGCATTAGTTTCCTTCACTTTTAAAACGGGATAATAAAATTTGTCTTTCAGGATGGTGTAAGGATGAATTGAGATGACATGTTCCTTAGCACAGTGGATGGTACATATTAGGTAACAATAAACACTTTTCCCTTCTTTCCACTCCATATCCTTGAAAAACCATAACCACTCCATGATGAAGTAGTGGAGTGAAGTAATAAGGCAGAAGTTGGAGTAAGATTGCCTGTGCTTGCCCCACCTCTGCCATTTACTATCCATGTGTCTTTGGGCAAATTTACCTAACCATTCGTGCTTTGATTTTATCATCTGTAAAATGGGTGTGATCGCAGTACCTACCTCATTGCATTGTCATGTTTAAATCAGAATATATATAAAACCTAGCATACCTAGCAAACACTCTATATATGTCAGTGGCTAATATTCATGATTAATAATACTACTAATATATACTCCAAGTGAAAAATTGAGACATGTAACAATCAACAAACAGAGACAATGGGATAGAATACTTGAAATTGGAGCCACACTAGTGCCTCATTGTATCTTGCTCATTCCTAGTGTTTGAAAAAAAAATTAATATGTATCTTGAGTGGGAGTTTAGAAAGGAAGAGGCAAGAAGACAAGTAAATAAGGCACGAAGGATCTGGAAATACAGGGAAGAGAATGTGGAATGGTTTGGTGGTAATAAAAATGTCAAAGCCAGCACAGATGCAAGAACTGGGTCTTTGAAAGATCCTTGCTACCAGGGACTTCTCATGAGTGAGTTTTTCCATTGCCTAGGGTAGAAGTAGTCTGTTTTCCATCCTTAGCTATCTGCACAGTCATTGTCACCAACACCCACTTTGTTCACACCCTTCCCTATCATGAAAAACCTTTCCTCCTTTTTTCCCCTTCCAAACCCTTCAGGATCCAGCTCCACTCCCACTTCCTCTAGGACATTCCCTGGCAAAGTCATCCCTCTCCTACCTCCTCACATAGAGACCCCCACACGGGCTTGTGGTCAGCTCCACACCACTTAGCACAAATTCAACTTCATTCCTAGCCAGTTTGCTGTGGTTCCACAAGTGCAAGTCTTCTTCCCCAAGCCCAATAATAGGCTTCTTTCTGAAGGCAAGAACCACCTCTTCTGTGCCTCTGAATCAAATAAATTAAAGTGAGCCCCAAAGGAAATATAAAAGGTACATAAAAGGGGCATTGAAAAAACTTTGAATATCAATTGGATCTTTTCACACTGATCCAAATAAGATCCAGTGTCCCTTGTCTACTGAATGTTTCCTTGCTTCAAATCACTGGGACAAGTGAAAATGGAAAAGGAAAATGCAGCCAATTATTCTTTTTCCATTTTAGGTACTCTCCCTGCTAGCATATTGGCCTGGATCTTGATCCCACCCTAAAAAATGCCTGTGATTCTCCCCCATGCTAGGATAGCTCCAGTTCTCCTTCTCCACCAGCAGAACTTTGGGCAGGGTTATGAAGTAAAAGAACTTTCTCTTCAGTGTCCCTCCATTCTCTTCCTTCAGTCAGAAATCAGTGGAGATATGCTGGATGGCAGAGAAAGAATTCAAAGCTATCTTAACAGATTAGAATATGAGTCACAATTAAAAAAGATATGCACCAATGGTATTAATATAAAATTAATATAAAATTCTGAACTTTGAATTTTAAAAATCAAATACAGAAGTAGACCTTAGTGATGCCTACTGTTAACTTATGAAAGTCACATACTTTCATAGTACATGTGAAAAGTTATGGAGAAGAAAAGAAGCTTCCCCTCAACCAAGATGGCAATGTAAGACTCTCCAGGATGCCCTTCCCTAAAGAATTTTTTTTAACAACTATCAAAGACTGGCAGAGCCATCTTCCACAGAACTCCAGAAGAGAGTTACAGGGTTGCAATAGCTGGACAAATGTCTACTCAAGAAAACACAGCTTTAAAAATGGTAGGGAAAGTTTGTGGTGCTCTTGCAGGCCTCTCCCATGGCCCTCCCCAGTGCAGTGTGGAGCCTCGCCTGCACTCCCATTGTGAGTCCCGGGCCCTGTTCTGGAGGGAGTAGAGAAACTCCTATGCACACAGTGCACAGTACATGTATGTTTATGCCTATCTATCTGGAGGCAGCATAAAACACTGAACCAGGAAACTCTTCTCTGGCTCAAACTCCAAGAACTTGCCCTATAAACAGAAGCAGCTTGTAAGAAAGCACTGTAAGAACAATTAAGTCAAAGCGGCCTGAGACAAAGGAGTGGATGGGGCATTCAATTTCTTTTAAATGAGGGAATTCCTAAGCAAGCAAATTTGTGCTTCCACAAGCAAGCACAAACCCAGAAAAGATGGAGAAGACCACGTATTTCACATTAACCTTGGGCTGATCTTCTTGATATGAAGGATAAATTCTGAAAGAGAACACCAGCCATCACAGAGCCAATTTTTAAAGACAGTGGAAGGTGTTTTTTGCATTTGTTTGTTTGTTTTTGTTAGCTCTTGGCATGTAAGGAAATATGTATCTTATCACTATATAGTTACAAACTTAAGGAACAGACATCTCTGAGACTAAATCCCAGAGTTAACACTTTTAAATATTAAAATGTACAGCATACAACAAAAGATACAGACAAATAAACAAGAAATGATGGCCCATCCAAAAGCACAAAATAAAAATCCAAAAATTATCAATGAAGAACACCAGACTTTATACATACTGGATAAAAATATTTTTAAAAATGATCCTTGATATGCTCAAAAAGATCAAAGGAAACACAGAGAAATAACAAAAGAATATAAGGAAAACAATACAATAATTATATGAGAAACTCAATAAAGAGAAAGAAATTTTAAAAAGGAACCAAAATAATATTGGAGTTGAAGATCAATTGGCTGAAATGAAAAATCTCCTAGTGGGTTTCAACAGCAGTTTGGAGCTGCAGAGGAAAGAATTGGTGACATCTAAGAGAAAACAATCAAAATAATTCAGGCTGAGGAGCAGAAAGAAAAAAAGTGAACAGAGCCTAAGAGACCTCTGGGACACCATCAAACATACTAATATAGGCTTTATGGGAGTTTCAGAAGGAGAAAAGAGAAAGGTGCAGAAGAAATATTCAAAGAAATAATGGCAGAAAACTTCCAAAATTTAATGAAAGACATGAATATGCACATTCGAGAATCCCAACAATCCCCAAAAAAGGAAAATCATGACGAGAACCATGTCAAGACACATAGCATTCAAACTGTCAAATGTCAATAGCAGGGGAAGTTCCACAAGCTACAAGAGAAATGTATTATGTACAAGGGAGTCCCAATAAAATTAAGTGCTGATTTCTCATCAAAAACATGGAGGCAAGAAGTGGGACAAAATAGTTAAAGTACTGAAAAAAAACAATTGCCAGCCATGAAGTTTATATTTGGCATGGCTGTCTTTCAAAAATGAGGGAGAGATTAAGATATGCCCAGATATACAAAAGCTAAGGAAGTTAATCACCACCAGACCTGCCATACAAGTTGCTAAAGGGCGTTCTTAAGGCAGAAAAGAAAAGATGCTAGATAGTGGATTGAAGTGGCATAAAGAAATAAAGATCTCTGGTAAAGTAGCCCTATGGGAAATTATAAATGCCAGTGATTGCTGTGGGGGGAGTGGGGGGCGGGGGCGGTGGGGTTGAATGGGACCTCATATATTTTTTTAATGTAATTAAAAAAATAATAATAAATAAATATTTTTTAAAAATGCCAGTGATATTGCATTGTAATTTGGGACTGTAACTCCACTTTTTTTGTTTCTTACAAGTTATAAAATGCATACAAAGCAATGATGAATCTATTATTTTAGCCACACAATGTATAAATACATAAGTTATAACAAGCACCAAAAAAAAAGTGAGGGAAAGGAAGGGCATAGTAATACTGTGTATGCTATTTCAATTAAGTTGGTATCACATGAATGTGATTGTTATAGATTCAGGATGTTAAATTTAAGACCTATGGTAACTACAAAACATATGAAAAATATACAGAAATAAATGAGAAGGGACTCAAAATGGCACACTACAAAAACTCAAATATATATGAAAAGAGAAATTAATGTAAGACAAGGTACAAAAATGGTATAAGATTTACAAAGATCAAATAGTGAAATAGCAGAAGTCATGCATTATCGATTAGTTACTTTAAATGTAAATGGATTAAACTCTTCAGTCAAAAGGCAGAGAATGGCAGAATGGATAAATAAAATGACCCAATTGTATGCTGATTAGAAAAGACTCACTTTATTCAACTTCCCCCTCCCTGAAATGGCTCCCTTGTGTGTTTACTTGCTGTTTTTGCTTATTGTCAGCTCACTGGGTTTTTTTTAACTTTATTTTGTACATTTAATGATTAAAAATATAAACAACTAAAAAGAAAACATAGTTGAATAAAAACATACATTTCTCATTTAAATGTACTGGATACATATAAATATTTTTTGAACCATACAATATGTTACACAGTATATTTGGTTCATAATAACACAGTCATGCAGTATTTGTCCTTTTGTGTCTGGCTTGCTTCCCTCAACATAATGTCCTCCAAATTCATCCATGTTGACATACTCTTTATTGCTTCATTTCTTCTTATGGCTGTATAATATTCCATCATGTGGGAATACACCCCAGTTTGTTTATCCATTCATCAGTTGATGAACACCTGGGTTGTTTCCAACTTTGGGCAATCATGAATAATGCCACTATAAACATCAGTGCGCAGGTGTCTGTTTGTATAACTGCTCTCAGTTCTTCTGTGTATATACCCAGTGGTGGGATTGTAGAGTCACCTGGAAAGTCTATATTCCACTTCTTTAAGAACTGCCAAATTGTCCTCCACAGTGGCTGTACCATTCTGCATTCCCACGAACAGTGAATACATGTTACTATCTCTCCACATCCTCTCTTATACTTGTAGTTCTCTGTCTTTTTAATAGTAGCCATTCTGGTAAGTGTGAAATGATATCTCATTATAGTTTAGATTTGCATTTTCCTAATCATTAGTCATGTTGAGCATTTCTTCCTGTGTTGTTGTTTTATGGGTTTTTTTGTTTTTGTTTTTGTTTTTTGCCATGTTTATTTTTTCTTTGGACAAATGTCTGCTCAAGTCTTTTGCCTGTTTTTCATTTGGGTCATTTGTCTTTTTATTGTTGAATTGTAACATCTCTTTATATATCCTGGATATTAAACCCTTATCTGACATGTGATTTCCAAATATTTTCTCCAGTTGAGTGCGCTGCCTTTTTACCCTTTTGACAAAGTCCTGGCAGGTGCAAAAGTGTTTAATTTTGAGGAGGTTCCATTTACCTATTTTTTCTTTTGTTGCATTTGCTTTGTGTGTAAGGTCCAAGAAACCACCACCTACTACAAGTTCTTGAAGATGTTCCCCTACATTTTCTTCTAGTAGTTTTAAGGTCCTGGCTTTTATATTTTGGTCTTTGATCCATTTTAAGTTGATTCTTATATACGGAGTGAGATAGGGTCCTTTCTCATTCTTTTGGTTATAGGAGCTGCTGAGGGTCAATGCTACCTTTCTCCATCTCAATGCTACCTTTACTTCCATTACTAATCACATTAGTTCCAGAATAGAGTATCAGTAAGTCCACTCTAATCCACACTCTATTCCTTCATTCTGTGGACCCTGGGATGATTATGTCTGCTCCACCTCTGTATCGAGATGGTGCTTAGATTCCACTCAGATGACAGATGAAATTCTCCTGTTTGCAGTTTTAGGCACTCTTGGCTCCCTGGTGTGATGGTTGACCTTATTTACCTTCCTGTTAGCTGGTTGGGGTAAGTCCAATAAACCAGAGGGTAGGAGTTGCAAGTCTGTTGAGGCTCAAGGCGTGGCTATCACATGGACAGTCTAGAGATTCAGGTCCCCTGAGTATACAGTAAACCCCAGATCACACCTGAGTCCAACTCCATCACACTCAGGAACACAAACTCCAAAGTAGGGCCAATTGACATGGCACTGAAGTCCATCTGCCATAACCATAAAACCTGTGGGTCTCTGAAGCCCTCAGAAGAACCAGTACCTGGGGTTGTATCTACTGTAGCTGTCTCTGGGACTCTGCTGAGGTGTAGGTAATGGCAACCCCTCTGATGACCTCCCAGCTCTTTTTTGGAGACTCATAGCCATATAGACTCATTTGTCCTTTCCATTTCCCCCTTTTATTCAAGGTCAAAAAGCCTTTTTAACTCCTGATAGTACATGTAGGCTGAGATATTCTGCTGGTCTGAGCTGACCCTCTTATTCAAGGTCATTCTCCAGCCACATCATCAGCTGGTACTTGGTAGTAATCCCTCAGCGCCAGGGAGGCTCATCCCCAGGAGTCATGTCCCATGCTGGGAGGAAGGCAATGCATTTGCATGCTGAGGTTGGCTTTGAGACTGGCCACATTTAAGCAACATGGAAGCTCTCAGGAGGTAACTCTTAGGCACCCTGCAGCTGTAGGCCTAGTTCTTATTTCAGGACCCACAAGCATAGTCATTAGCATCAAGGGCTCATTGTTGGACCATCCTTCCTTATTGGTCTTAGCCATTGCACTCAGGGGATTGTTGCTGTTCCATTAGGGAATGCAATAGAGCTCTCCTGGCCAGGATTTCAGCACTCCCCCAGCCATCATTCCCAACTGTAAGCACTATGAAAATATCCAAACATTTTTATGCACCCTGCACATATGCCCTGGAGAACTCCCTCCCAACCATGTACCCCCCCACCAATAACACCCCATACCAGTATTACTCACCCACCACTATCGAACACCTCTGTGGTCAAAAACCTCCCCAAAAATGAAACCCAATATATTGCCAGGTTCCATTAATAGTAAAATGGAATATAGTGATGGGTTTAGAGGTTAGATATAGAATACATACTAATTTAGAAAAATTAAAGTAAAAATAAATTGGGGTATCAAAAAAAATATTTTTAAAGCTTTGTTTTTGATGTTTTGCCTTCCATCACTGCAATAAGTGTTGCCCTGTATGCACATTGGCAAGGCAACTTCTTCCATCTCTTCCTCAGTGTCTGTGTCCTTTCTTTTTCTTTTTCCTTTTCTAATTATTAACCTTGCCTTCACAAAAGTTTTAGACCACAGTAATTCATATACACAATATACAATACTTCCACATATTCAACATCAGACACTTTGTCTCTTCCCCAGCAACAATATTTTTACATGTTCATACTACATTTACTGCAACTGATGTACAGATATTGAGACAATAGCTTTCAAACAAGGTTACACTTGGATTTACATTGTGGTTTATATTTTACACTATACAATTTTCTAAATTTTTTTTTTAAGATTTATTTATTTATGTATTTCTCTCCCCTTCCACCCCACCCCCCACCCCAGTTATCTGTTCTCTGTGTCTATTTGCTGTGTCTTCTTTGTCCACTTCTGTTGTTGTCAGCAGCACAGGAATCTGTGTCTCTTTTTGGTTGCATCATCTTGTTGTGTCAGCTCTCCATATGTGTGGCACCATTCCTGGGCAGGCTGTACTTTCTTTCGTGCTGGGCGGCTCTCCTTATGGGGCACACTCCTTGCATGTGGGGCTCCCCTATGTGGGGGACACCCCTACGTGGCATGGCACTCCTTGCGTGCATCAGCACTGCACAGGGCCAGCTCCACATGGGTCAAGGAGGCCCAAGGTTTGAACCGCAGACCTCCCATGTGGTAGACGGATGCCCTAACCACTGGGCCAAG